>NC_142211.1:12230390-12466547 GCF_049639895.1 Pseudopodoces humilis | reverse complement strand
TCATCATTATTCTAGCTGGTCAGCATTCTTTTGGAGTCTGGTTTCCTTTTTTCTGCAGATGGTCAGTTGTTGATAAGGGTCCGGGCCCCTCATCCTTCTTCTGAGGGCAGCTGGGCTTATCTTTCCCCCCTGCCCACGTCCTGGTACCGGCTCTCCATTTCCTGCTGCTGATAATAGCCTGTTTTCCACAGCTTGATCCTCCCATTGTCTTACCTTGTCCGGATGAAACATATACTTACCATTCAGAATTCCTATCTAAGCCTATAACTTGCTAAGAGAGAAAAGAATATAGTGAAAGCATATAATATATATTTATCAGAATAATTGTGAAAAGCCAATATTTACAACATGAATTCACAACAACTCCTCCTTTTATTTTTTTTATAAATCATTTGGCTTGAGCAATAATTCTTGTTTCCTAGCTTCTAGCACTCGTTCATTTTTCTTACAAATCAATTTAGCTTCTTCTTGCGGATCTTTCACATTATTTTGTTTTCTTAATATCATGATTTTTTGTGCCGTTCCAGATGTAGCCAATTTTGGGTCTGTAGGCAGTGCTACTATTTGCATGCCCTGCACCACTTTGGTGATTAGTTGGATGAAACAGGGGATTAGACAAGGAAGGAATATTAAACTAGCTGTAGCGCATAGGAGGAAGAAACCTAGCTTCTTCCACCATTCTGTTCCCTAACAGTTTATTCCACCAATTAGTGGTCATCATTGACTCCCATTTTTGGACTGGCACATGGGCTATTTTTCTGATGTTCTTGGCGATATCTAGAACGGCATTTCCATTGTCATCAATTTGTGAACAACAATCTGATGTATTAAATTTTCCCACAGAACACCCCTTCTTTTAGCTAATAAATAGTTTAAAGCCAGCTTATTCTGATATATTGCAGCTCTGGCTTTTCATCTCTGACTGGCTATTAGTTCCATAGCCCCAGCTGTTTTATTGGTTATGATTTCTACAACAGCTTGGAGTTTTATAATGCAAAAATTGGGGTTCGATATCCCCAACTTCCATCTTGTGCCTAAGAATGTTTCTAATATGCATTCAGGAGCCATTTCTCATCTCCCCATTTTTGAGGTGCTCAAAACCATTCCCTTTTATTTCTTTTTAGGACTTCAAAAACCAACACCCCCAACTGATTTCTGTCTCGTCAGAGTACAACTCCCCTTCCATTGTGAAGGGAGCTTTGGGTATGCCTTTTTCTCACATATCTCAAAATAAGACATCTGGTGCTTTCTAATAGTCATTTTTCTGTTGATTTATATTTCTCCAAAATTTGGCTATTTCTGGGATTCCAGAGTAAGGATTTTTCCCTGTACTATTACACTGGGAGAATCTGGTTCTATTACCATGTACATAATTTTTTCTTTTACTTTCCTTTGGGTCTCATACAGAGTTGGTTTCTCTGGAATTTACTATATACAAGTTTTATTACCAACTTTATACTTTTTACCAGGAGTATTTCTCACTTCATGAAGAAATTTTCTCCATTTAATTGCTGTTTGAGCTTTGCTTACAGGTCTTGACATGAGGTTAATACAGGTCTAGGTTGCTGTGTTGGCTTTATCTTTTCACTTACCATTTGCTCTCTTACCAAATCTTGGTTATTTCTCCTGGCAACAACTGTGAAGCAAATGCATCTTGCATCTTTTTTTTTTTTTTTTTTTTTTTTTCTCCTTTTGGGCAGTTGTTTTCTAATCTGTTACTACTTGTTCCTAGATTTTCTGTGGTCTAATATTTTCTCTTTATGCATACAGGTACTTAATTTGGATGGGTTATAGCAGTGATTATTGATATTGGTGTGGGTAATAAGAAAGAAACCCCGGTGTCTTTCCATGTAAAGCTTTTGATAGCATTTGTAACATGGCTTTGCTGGTGTCCCAAAAGGGAAAAGGATAAGTGACAGAAGAAGGAATAATAGGGGCCCAGTATGACTTACACCCCCACCAATCCTGCCTATGAGGTTGCAGCTCACAGCAGGTGTTTTATATTCTTCTCGGTGGCGAGTTGTAGTGGTCAGTCTGGTCTTGCCCCCTATTTCCTTGTCACTTCCTCTTTTGTAATTTCCAAGCAAATTTCTTTTGACACCTTTTAACAGCAGTTTCCCACCGTTCCTCAGGTACTTCCCACTCAACACGCACTAGTAATTTCCCATCTGTAAAAAAAAGTTATCATTTAAGTTATTCTTAATAGATTTGGCACCCAACACTTCCTGCAACGAGAGGCTTAACTTTGTGAACCATAATACCTATTATTCTCTAATTTAAACACTTATATTTAATCCAGATAGCATGTCCCGTATTGGGATGATTTAGACAAGGTATATGATGTGGCACTGATGGAAGTTGTGGTTCTCCCCCCCTCCTTTATACAAATCACAGGCAAAAGCAAAAATATACGAGGATTTCCCGACCAAAACAGCCCCAGTCCTCCTGTTTGGAGTGGGATTTTTCCTCCCCAAGGTGGATATTGAAAGTGTCCCAGAACTTGTCCAGGCAGGACTTGGAACTACTGATACAGGCTTGGTCTTACTTCTCAGTTAGGCGTGATTCTTAGCTCATTCCTTGGATCATTTGGATTGTTTCAGTTCATTACCGCCGGCCTCTATCCAAGAGTCCAGTTTGTATCACTGGGTTTGGGTGTTACAGTCCAGTCCTCAGGTCTTTTGATCTTATTGGTGTGAATCTAACTTCACTCTTTGGTCCAGATTGCAGCTTCTCTGCCTTAATTATCAGTAGTACCTGAAAACAATTTCTTAATAACACAGGGAGAATGAAAACATCACATCAAAATTTTCCATCAGTATTCTTTAAAATTCTTGGGTTAAGCGAAATTTAACAGTTAACATAGGAGCCAATCTCTTTCTGCGCGTTCAAATTAGTTAAACACGGAAGGCTAGGTTAGTTTTAACTTCAAATAAATTACATTCATGTCTTAGTTTAGGGCAAATTAGGAAGGAAAACTCTAAATGGGGATTTTTTCAGGGAAATGTTCTTTCTCACTAATTGGTCTGGGAAAAGAAAAAAAAAAAATTTTTTGGAGAGAAGTGGAAAAAGCTGTTTATTTAACAGAAATTGAGTAGTATTAAATAATAAAACTTCTTGCTGTTTGATGGGATGGTAAATTAAGGAAGAAAAAAAAGTCTTTTTTATGTGGTGTAGCTCGGCTCGCTCAGGTCTTTATCAGTCTTTCCGGCGCTGGAAAGTGCCGAGGCTCAGGCCTTGGTGGGTTACAGGCGTGAGCTCTCGGGGTTTGGTTGGGTGTTTAGTTCAGAGCAGGCTTGCACAGATCTAAGAAAATTGGGAAAAAAAACAAACAAAGGTTCAGGGAACTTTTTTGCCTTAGCCAGCTAGAACTAACTAAAAGCCAGAGAGAAGCTCTGTCTCGCTGTCTGTTTGTGTTGCAGACACCACAGTCTCGCCAGCGAGATGTGGGGGAGTGATGTTTTTCTTTAACACAAATTGCACGCTTCTTCTTCTCTCTCTCTTGCTCTCAAAGTCAGTTTTAAAGGTGCAGAACTTAATATATAACATAAACCAGACGATTGGGGATACCAGTATCATAAAGTCACTCTAGGACAATTCATTACCTTTTTACCCTTTGGTTAATATTTACTTGTTTAGCTTCACAAACTTCTTTTATCGGTTTCTTAGAACAAACCCCTTCCTTTTAACAACAAGAGTAAAAGAAAGAAAGGGAAAAAAATAAGAGAAAAAGAGATCTTATTTCAAGAAATTAAACACCTTGATGAGGTTTTCAGAACCTAACGAGCTAGACTACTTTTACTTTGGTCTCATCATACACGGGTCTGTTTCTTCGGCCTTTGTTCCGTTCTTTCTTTCCCATTCACAGCAGTTTTTCAGGCTATTTCTCTCTCCCCCTCCTGCTGCCGCAGCTCTGGGCCAAGCAGGCCGTTTCAGCAGCTCGCTCTGCAGGGAGGGGCCCATAGGCTGTCACTTGCGTTCAGACCCTGGGGCAAAGCTCGTGTCCCCTCTCTCCCTGCTGTGCCGTCCCTTCACACACAGGACTGGCATGTTCAAACACACTCAGCTCTCACCACAGCCGAGGGGCAGAGCCCGGAGTCCACAGTGCTCTGGTCTGGGGCTCCTCTGCTGGACCAGCTCGGTCCTCAGTAGCAAACCTCACCCAGCACCGCTGCCAGGCCGGCGAGCGCTGCCGGCACCTCGCACCCCTCGAGACCCCGGCACAGACACGGCGGGTCTCGCTCCAGCAGCGCCACTCACGAACCGCGCTCTGCCACCCTTGACATAGGGTGGTGTTGTGAATTCATGTTGTAAATATTGGCTTTTCACAATTATTCTGATAAATATATATTATATGCTTTCACTATATTCTTTTCTCTCTTAGCAAGTTATAGGCTTAGATAGGAATTCTGAATGGTAAGGATATGTTTCATCTGGACAAGGCAAGACAATGGGAGGATCAAGCTGTGGAAAACAGGCTATTATCAGCAGCAGGAAATGGAGAGCAAACTGTTATCAAAAAGCCGGTACCAGGACGTGGGCAGGGGGGAAAGATAAGCCCAGCTGCCCTCAGAAGAAGGATGAGGGGCCCGGACCCTTATCAATAACTGACCATCTGCAGAAAAAAGGAAACCAGACTCCAAAAGAATGCTGACCAGCTAGAATAATGATGACCAGCAAAAAAATTATGCTGACCAGCAGAAAATGAGACTGTGCAAGAGCATGATCCAAGAAGGCGGAACCAGGGAGGGGACATGCTTGAATATGCATTAACCCCTCACAGCAAGGATGGGATAAAAGGGGTATCCCTAAGATACCAGGTGTGCTCTTGGCAGCGCGCCAAGGCACCCGGCTGTAACTCTTTGCTTTACTTTATGTCTCTTATTGTCTTTATTAAACTTTTTAAAATTTACAGGAGTGAACTTCGTTTTTCACAGAAATTGGGGGCTCGTCTCGGATGAAGCACCTCGCCCCAGGGAAACCAGGAGATTCCAGGCGGGGGAAGGCACCTCCCTGCCAGCTTTGGTAATCCGCTTTGGCTCTTCTGGTGTCATCGGTGGTAGCAGGGCAACACCCGGAGGACAAGAGAGAGACAAGTAAAGCAAAGAAAAATAAAAAAATCAAAGTAATAAAGCGCTCCTTCAAAACCCCATAATCTTTCAGGACCTGAACAGGAATTGGTAAGTACTGTTATAAATGCAAAGGCACATTTGGGTTAAATAAAAGAACAATTTATTATAAAACAATTTTTATAAAAAATAAACAATGAGGAAAAACCACAATAAAACAAACAGCGCAGCGCTGGGTGGACAGGGGTCTATACCCAAAGGTATAGGTGTTCCCAAATCCAACAAGGAGGGTAGACTGTCCAGGGTTTTTATAGGGATTTTGTGTCCTGAGGCCAAATTCCAGGCAGGCACCATTCACCAAGGGTCCTTGATTGTTGGATGAATTGATTTCCTGGCGTTGGAGAATAGAGTCAAATAGACGTCCGGGCAGAGTCTCCTCATATGTAAAGAAGTTCTGAGTGTTCCTTGATTTCATTTTGGTTCAGGCCATCTGGATGGGATGGTTGGATCCGGGTTGGAGCTGATGGATATCTCGGCTGGACTTTTTTTTCCTTTGTCTGCCTGATTGCTTCCCCAACAGTGGCCTGCAAGGCGGGGTGTTCAGGTCCGGTGATGAGTATCTCGTCTGAGCTCGTCCCTGTCAGCCTGATGGTCCATGTCCTGTTCATTCTTTTCCGTTGATGGGCGCCGGCTAGGATCGTTATCTCTTGAGTGGGAATTCGCGACTAGATCTGGGAAGGACTTGTGGGCCACACTGTACTTTATATTTTATATTATTATTGCTACAAATATATTTATTTAGATCTCTACAAATTTTTATAAGTTCATTTATCACAGTACTGATCAGTGGGGTGGAAACGGGGGGATGAATGTGTGTGAATGAGACGCAAGCTGGTTACCCCAGACCTGCGGAGCGAGAGCGGAGTCCATACTACCGCAGTTCCTATCTTTCGCGAGAAAATAGGCCGGGAATTGGACGAAGCGAATGAAAAAGGAGTGAAAGAATCCCCCCGGGGTTACTGGGACTGGGGTCTCAGGGAGGGGTTGGACCCCTGGAAAGGAAGGAGTCGGGAGTTCTCCTAAGTTCAGTGTACTAGGAGATGGGACAAAAAGGGGATAAAAAATAATAAATCCCTGGGAATATTGCCAGGTTGAGGGTGCAAACCACGGGAAGTGTGGGATACAGAACCCAAGAAAATCTGGGGGGTTGGCCAACAACATTGAAGGTACCTTATTATTGTATTGTCTTGGTGTGAGTGAAAGTGAGTGTGGAAAGCCTATTAAAGAAATGAGAATGCATGTGTGAATGAGAGATCGTGTATAACTGTATCTTGAAGGGGGGAAGGTGGACTGTAACAAGAACATTGAGAGAGGGATTTGGGGTTTGTTGGTTTTGTTGGTGGTGTTGTGAAGGGTGATTAGTGCTTTAAAGAAGTGAACTCGTGGGTTTTTTTTAAGGGAGTTAACATAGGTATTTTAAAGAAGTGAACTGGTGTTTTAAAGGAGTGGAATTGGTATTCTAAAATAGTACAATTGGTGTTCTAAATAGTGGTACTTAAAAGGAGTAGGGTGAAACAGAGAACACTTGGAAAAATGGGACAGAGAACCAGTAAGCTGTCCTTAAGAGAAAAAAGAATTAATAAAATACCAGAGGATATACCTCAAGATAGTCCCCTCGGGGTCAAACTAGCAAATTGGGATACAGATCCCGATACAAAGGGGAAAGACAAAGTAAAAATGATCCAATTCTGCATGAAGGAGTGGGTAAAAAAGGAAATTAGACCTGATCATGTTTACTGGCCAAAATACGGGTCCTCGGAGGCTTGGATCTGCCAGGCTCTAAATATATTTGTGAATTCAAAAGAGCCATACAATCCAGAAGAAAGAGAATATGCCTCTTGCTGGTTAGGAAACACAGAACCTCTGGGAGCCAGAGTTTTTAAAGTATCTAAAACTCCAGAGGTTGAGCAAACAGAAAATAAAAAAAAAATGGGACCCCCTGGATGTCTTACCTCCACCACTAACACAGGGAGCCCTCCCGCTGCAGCCAGCCGCAGGGGTTCCCCAGCCTCCGGGAATTCCTCCGCCTCCAATGGCGCTGGGAATCCTCCCACCCCCGCTGATGCTGGGAATTCCACCCATCCTGGGAACTCCTGCCCCCCCCTTCGAACCGGGGAGAGCGCTGGGTGTCCCGACTCTGGCTTCTGCTCCACCCGCCCTGCCGGCCCCGGCTTCACTGCCGGACATCAGCACTCCGGCTGCAGCAGCTCCGGCTTCAATGCCGGACCCCAGCAGCTCTGCACAGGCGGCCCTGGCTTCACTGCCAGGCCCCGCTCTCACTCCTTCTGCACTAGGGATCCCAGCTTCCCTGCCGGACTCTGTTTCTGCCTCTTTTCCTTTGGAGAGTTCAGCGCCTGCCGCCCAGATAACATCTCTTCTTAACGAAGGGGCACCATATCAGAACACAAGGGGAGCAATTAAAGCTCAAAAGCAGCCTGATAACCTCTCTGTTACCAACACTAATACAAAACAAGGGAAGGGGGGTGTAAAAACAGATAGACAGGGAGAGTGGAACCAAGAAATCAATTTATTCCCACTACGAGAAGTACCTATGGGAGGAGTCCAGGGGGGAATGGGATTTGTGAATGCTCCTTTAACTTCTACAGAAGTTAGGAATTTCAAAAAGGAGATTAAAGGGCTATTAGAAGACCCTATAGGTACGGCTGAACAATTAGATCAATTCCTAGGGCCCAATATTTTCACTTGGGAAGAAATGCAATCAATAATGAAAATAATATTTTCCCAAGAGGAAAGAGATATGATTAGAACTGCTGGGATAAAAATATGGGAAAGAGAAAACCAACAAGGCCCACCGGGAGAACAGAAATTGCCAACTGCACCTCCTAATTGGAACCAGAATGATGAAGTTGGGAGGGGAAGTATGAATGATTATCGTAATTTGATAATCAAAGGGATAAAGGAGGGAGCGCCCCGAGGGCAAAATGTTAGAAAAGCCTTTGAGGGACAACAGGGAAAAGAGGAAACCCCAACTGAATGGCTGGAAAGGCTCCGAAAAAATATGAAACAATACTCTGGAATAGACCCTGAGTCCCTAGCAGGACAAGCCCTGCTAAGGGTCAATTTTGTCACCCGGGCATGGCCAGATATTAGAAAAAAAACTAGAAAAATTGGAGGACTGGCATGACAAACCCTTAAATGACTTATTAAGAGGAGCTCAAAGGGTTTATGTATGGAGAGATGAAGAAAAAGCTAAAGTGGAAGCAAAAATCATGATAGCCACTATGAGGAAAAACACTTTCCAGAAAAATCTGAATCAAAAACCCTCAGGAATTCCTCCTAAACACTCAGGGGCTAGAAGTGGGGAAAAGGGAAGAAATAAAAATCCAGCACAATCAAAATTCCCAGGACAACCCAGGAATACCTGTTTTTGTTGCAAAAAGGAAGGGCATTTTAAACGAGAATGCCCTCACTTAAGGAGGGATCTAAAGATATTTCAAGAGACACCCCCAGAGGAAGAATAGGGGAGTCACGGGCTCTATTTTTTGGGGGACAAATACCATCTGGAGCCTTTGATAACTTTAAAAGTGGGCCCCCAAGAGGAGACATTAGAATTTATAGTTGATACTGGGGCAGAAAGGACTTGTGTTGTTAATATTCCAAAGGGATGTGATATAAGTAATGATACTGTAAAAGTAACAGGGGCAAAAGGGGAAGGGTTTAAAGTTCCTGTCATTAAAAATGTGGTCATAGAAGGAGAAACAAAAATAGGAATAGGAGATGTTTTACTAGTTCCTGGGGCTGGCAGCAACTTATTGGGAAGGGATTTACAGATACAATTAGGAATTTGGGGGTTATCCCAGTAGAAGGGAAAATGACAGCCAAAGTGTTAAAACTTGGCCAAGAAGATGAAGAGAAAATTAACAAAGAAGTTTGGGCTGGAAAAGGAAATAGGGGTGGATTGAATATTGACCCCATAAGGGTCACTATTGAAAGGGAAGAACGTCCCATACGTGTACGTCAGTATCCTATTTCTTTGGAGGGGAGAGAAGGCTTAAAGCCAGTAATAGAAGAATTGATAAAGGATGGGACATTGGAACCTTGTAAATCTCCTCATAACACCCCTATACTCCCAGTAAAGAAACCTGATGGAAATTACAGATTAGTGCAAGATTTAAGGGAGGTAAATAAAAGAACATGAGCCCGTTACCCTGTGGTTCCTAATCCTTATACTCTTTTAAGTAAAGTCTCACCTCAACATCAGTGGTTCAGTGTGGTGGATCTTAAAGATGCTTTCTGGGCCTGCCCACTGGCAGAAGAAAGCCGAGATATTTTTGCCTTTGAATGGGAAGATCCAAATACTGGGAGAAAGCAACAATTAAGATGGACAAAATTACCACAAGGATTCACAGAGTCCCCAAATCTATTCGGGCAAGCCTTAGAAGAGATACTACAAACTTTCCCCACTCCTGTAGGAATACAAATTATCCAATATGTGGATGATCTCCTAATATCAGGAGAAATAGAAGCTGAAGTTAGAGAAGCTACTATAAAACTTCTGAATTTTCTTGGGGAAAAGGGACTCAGAGTATCAAAAGGAAAGTTACAGTTTGTGGAATCAGAGGTAAAATATCTTGGTCACCTGATAAGCAAAGGTAGCAGGAAATTAAATCCTGAAAGAATTGCAGGGATCCTATCCCTTCCTCCTCCCTCTTCAAAGAAAGAGGTTAGGAAACTGCTAGGACTGTTAGGATATTGTAGATTGTGGATTGAAGGATACACACAAACAGTAAAATTTTTGTATGAGAAATTGACAGGGGGAGACAATATAAGATGGACTAAAGATGATGATGATAAATTAGAACAATTGAAATTGAAACTAGCCTCAGTACCAGCCCTAAGCCTACCCTCCTTAGAAAAACCCTTTCATTTATACGTTAATGTGGAAAACGAAGTAGCTCACGGGGTTTTAGTTCAAGAATGGGGGGGGGGTGAAGAAACCAAAAGCCTTTTTATCCAAATTATTGGATCCAGTGAGCCATGGCTGGCCAGTATGTATTCAGGCAATAGCAGCTACTGCTATTTTGGTGGAGGAAAGCCGTAAGCTCACCTTTGGAAGTAAATTAATTGTATGCACACCCCATGCTGTCCGAAATGTGCTAAATCAAAAAGCTGAGAAATGGTTAACAGACTCCAGGATATTAAAATATGAAGCAATCTTAATTGACAATAATGATTTGACAATAGAAACAAGCAGGAGTCTCAATCCGGCCCAATTTCTGTATGGGGAACCAAAAGATGATTTGGCACATAATTGTCTGGAAATCATACAATGCCAAACTAAAGTTCGGGAAGATTTAGCAGAACAAGCCCTTTTGGAGGGAAAAAAAATATATGTTGATGGTTCATCCAGATGCTTGCAAGGAAAAAGAATGTCGGGATATGCTGTAGTTGATGGGGAAAATATGCAGACCATTGAAAAAGGAAGTCTACCTTCAAACTGGTCTGCTCAATCTTGTGAATTATATGCTCTAAAAAGAGCACTGGAGCATTTAGCACATAAAAAGGGGACCATCTATACTGACTCAAAGTATGCCTTTGGAGTAATTCATACCTTTGGGAAAATTTGGGAAGAAAGGGGGTTACTAAACTCAAAAGGGAAGGGACTAGTACATGAGGGACTTATTTTAGAAGTTTTAGAAGCGTTAAAACTGCCTGAGGAGATAGCTGTAGTACATATCAAAGGACACCAAAAGGGAATGACACCTGAAATAAAAGGGAATAACTTGGCGGATCAGGAGGCTAAAGAAGCGGCAGAAAATGGGGACAAATGAGTAATGTTAATTTTAACCCCAGACAGGGAAGAATTGGAAATCCCTAAATTTAGTGAGAAAGAAGAAAAAGAATTGCTTAAGATAGGGGGAGAACGGGATCAGTCTGGAAAGTGGAAACTCCCTGATGGGAGACAGTTACTTAATAAGCCACTCACCAGAAAAGTATTAGAAGATATGCATCAGAAAACTCATTGGGGTACTCAGGCTTTGTGTGATCACTTTCTAAGGGATTTTGGATGCATTGGAATTTTTGGGGTAGCAAAACAAATAACCGAAAACTGCATAACTTGCCAAAAGGTAAATAGAAAAATAATGAGAAAAACACCATTAGGTGGCCGTGAATTAGCCTTACGGCCATTTCAAAGTATTCAAGTGGATTTCACTGAACTTCCCCAAGTCCAAAAATGGAAGTTCCTATTGGTAATAGTAGACCACTTAACTCACTGGGTGGAAGCTATTCCCGCTGCCAGGGCCACAGCTAATGTGGTGTGTAAAACTCTTTTGGAACAGATTATTCCCAGGTATGGAATGATTAATAAAATAGACTCAGATAGAAGAACACATTTTACATCTAAAGTCTTACAGCAAATAACCCAAACCTTGGGAATAAAATGGGAATTGCATACCCCCTGGCACCCACAAAGTTCAGGCCGGGTGGAAAGAATGAATCAAACTTTAAAGAAGACCTTAACAAAATTAATGATTGAAACCCAGATGTCCTGGGTAAAATGTTTACCTCTGGCTCTATTAAGGGTTCGAACACAACCCAGGTCAGACCTGGGAGTGTCACCCTATGAAATGATGTTTGGGCTACCCTTTCCTTACCACCCGACATGAAACTGCCACTTATGAAGTAGGGGAAATAAGTGTCAGAAAATATGTCACCACAATTGCTAAAACACTTGAAAACCTAAGGCTAAAAGGAATGATCCCTCAAACCACCCCTTTGGAGTTCAAAATTCATAATATTCATCCAGGAGAATGGGTACTGGTAAAGACATGGAAGGAACAATCTTTAACTCCTCAATGGGAAGGTCCTTTTCAGGTACTGCTGACAACGGAGGCTGCAATCCGGACCAGGGAGCGAGGTTGGATCCACGCCAGTAGAATCAAGGGACCTGTGAAAAGACCTGAGGAGTGGATTATAACTTCTGAACCGGGTGATACCAAATTGACTCTAAAGCGGGGGCTGGGTGGTAATGAACTGGGACAATCCACAGGATCCAAGGGATGAGCAAAGAATCACGCCTAATTGGGAAGTGAGACCAAGCCTGTATCAGTGGTTTCAAGTCCTGCCTGGACAAGTTCTGAGACACCTTCGATATCCACCTTGGGGAGGAATACTCCCTCTCCAAACAGGAGGATCGGGGCTGTTTCGGTCAGGAAATCCTCATATTTTTGCTTTGGCCTGTGATCTGTATAAAGAAGGGGGAGAATCACAACTTCCATCAGTGCCACACCATATACCTTGTATAAATCATCCCAATACGGGACATGCTAGCTGGGTTAAATATAAGTGTTTAAGTTGTGGGAAAAATTGGTATTGCAGCTCACACAATCGGCGTTCTTGTTGTAGGGAGTGTCGAGCACATAATAGATCCTCTATCCAAACAGAATTGCAGGCAACTGAAATAATAACTCTGCTCTGTGGATGGGAATTACTGGTGCCTGTTGAGTGGGAAATACCTGAAGAACGGTGGGATACTACTGTTAAAAGGTGTCAAAAGAGATTTGCTTGGAAATTACAAAAGAGGAAGTGACAAGGAAATAGGGGGCAAGACCAGATTGGCCTCTATAACTCGCCACCAAGAAGAATATAAAACACCTGCTGTGAGCCGCAACCTCATAGGCAGGATTGGTGGGGGTGTAAGCCATACTGGACCCCTATTATTCCTTCTTCTGTCACTTATCCTTTTCCCTTTTGGGACACCAGCAAAGCCATGTTACAAATGCTATCAAAAGCTTTACATGGAAAGACACCGGGGTTTCTTTCTTATTACCCACACCAATATCAATAGTCACTGCTATAACCCATCCAAGTTAAGTACCTGTATACATAAAGGGGAAAAATATTGGATCACAGAAAACTTAGGAGTCAGTGGTACTAGATTGGGAAGCACTTGCCCAAAAGGGGAAAAATGGATTTGCTTCACGGGGGCGGTCTAGGGAAAGACCCAAGATTTGATAAAAGAGCAAGTGATAAGAAAAAAGATAAAACCAACACAGAAACCTAAACCTAACTTAACCTCACGTCAGGACCTGTATGCAAGGCTCAAACAACAATTAAAAGGGGAAATAGATATCTCAAGACTAGGGAAAAACCTGTTTGTGGATTTAGGGGAGAGGATAAGTAAAGAACTTAACATAACGAACTGCTGGGTCTGTGGAGGAGCCTTGATGATGGAGGAATGGCCATGGAAAGGTAGTAGCATAGGCCCGGTGGAACTCCTTAAGTGGAACCGGACCAATATAAGAGGGGGGACTTGACCAGAAGGATGGATTCTAAGTTCAACAGTGATAGGGGAAGAATGTTTATGGCGAACTGGTAAGGAATTTATTAAAGAAATAGGGAAAACTCCCTGTAAAAGGTATAAGGTTAGCAATGGAACTTCTACATGGTGGATCCCAGAGGAACCAACTCTGTATTGGACTCAAGGAAAAGTAAAAGAAAAGAATTGTGTGTATGATAATTGAACCAGACTCTTCAGATGTAATGGTAAAGGGAAAAATCCTTACTCTGGAATCCCAGAAATATCTAAATTTTGGGAAAATATAAATCAACAGAAAAATGACTATTGGAAGGCACCAGATGGCTTATTTTGGATATGTGGGAAAAGGGCATACCCAAAGCTCCCTTCACAATGGAAAGGGAGTTGTACTCTGGGAATCATTCAACCAGGATTCTTCCTTTTGCCAGGACCAGATGGAGATCAATTGGGAGTGCCGGTTTATGAGGACCTAAAAAGAAATAAAAGGGAATTGTTTGGAGGACCTCAAAAATGGGGAGATGAGGAATGGCCCCTGAACGCATACTAGAAACATATGGGCCAGCTACTTGGGCACAAGATGGAAGTTGGGGATATCGAACCCCAATTTACATGCTAAATCGCATTATAAGACTCCAAGCTGTAGTAGAAATCATAACCAATGAAACAGCTGGGGCTATGGAATTAATAGTCAGTCAGCAACACCAAGCCAGAGCTGCAATATATCAGAATAGACTGGCTTTGGACTATCTATTGGCTGAAGAGGGGAGTGTTTGTGGGAAATTTAATACATCAGATTGTTGTTTGCAAATTGATGACAATGGAAATGCCGTTCTAGATATCGCCAAGAACATCAGAAAAATAGCCCGTGTGCCAGTCCAAAAATGGGAGTCAATGATGACCACCAATTCGTTGAATAACCTGTTGGGAACAGAATGGTGGAAGAAGCTAGGTTTCTTCCTCCTATGCGCTACAGCTGGTTTAATATTCCTTCCTAGTCTAATCCCCTGTTTCATCCAACTAATCACCAAAGTGGTGCAGGGCATGCAAATAGTAGCAATGCCTACAGACCCAAAATTGGCTACATCTGGAACGGCACAAAAAATCATGATATTAAGAAAACAAAATAATGTGAAAGATCCGCTAGAAGAAGCTAAATTGATTTGTGAGAAAAATGAACGAGTGCTAGAAGCTAGGAAACAAGAATTATTGCTCAAGCCAAATGATTTATAAAAAAAATAAAAGGAGGCGTTGTTGTAAATTCATGTTGTAAATATTGGCTTTTCACAATTATTCTGATAAATATATATTATATGCTTTCACTATATTCTTTTCTCTCTTAGCAAGTTATAGGCTTAGATAGGAATTCTGAATGGTAAGGATATGTTTCATCCGGACAAGGCAAGACAATGGGAGGATCAAGCTGTGGAAAACAGGCTATTATCAGCAGCAGGAAATGGAGAGCAAACTGTTATCAAAAAGCCGGTACCAGGACGTGGGCAGGGGGGAAAGATAAGCTCAGCTGCCCTCAGAAGAAGGATGAGGGGCCCAGACCCTTACCAACAACTGACCATCTGCAGAAAAAAGGAAACCAGACTCCAAAAGAATGCTGACCAGCTAGAATAATGATGACCAGCAAAAAAATTATGCTGACCAGCAGAAAATGAGACTGTGCAAGAGCATGATCCAAGAAGGCGGAACCAGGGAGGGGACATGCTTGAATATGCATTAACCCCTCACAGCAAGGATGGGATAAAAGGGGTATCCCTAAGATACCAGGTGTGCTCTTGGCAGCGCGCCAAGGCACCCGGCTGTAACTCTTTGCTTTACTTTATGTCTCATTGTCTTTATTAAACTTTTTAAAATTTACAGGAGTGAACTTCGTTTTTCACAGTGGGAGAGGACCGGGAGCCGCCACACCGGGCCCCGCTGTTCGCCACTCACAGGGACCGGGTCCTGCTACAGCCGCTTTACATAAAAGCAATAAAACAACACTTAAACCTAGCAACTCCTAACCCAGCGCTCCAGATGCCCCTAACATCTCCTATTTCGGGCACAATTCTCATCTCTAATCGCGCTTGAAAGTTTTTTTCTCCTCACAAGCCAGTGCACACTCTTCAGAGCCAACAAGACACTTCTCGCTCTCTTTCTAAAAATCTTTACAACTCTAATGAAAGGCATCGCAAACCTCTCTCTCTCTCTCTGCCACTATCATCTCGCACTCGTTACACCACATCCCTCCAGAATCTCCACTACACAAATTACTTTGCTTCAGAATCAACCACAAATTCTAGCACCTCCTTTTTGGGGACCCTCCCCAAAGCCCCAAAGGCGCTAGACACAGAGACCAGTCAGCTAGCCAGCTACTTTTACCAACTAAAACAAACCTGCAATTACTATTTCTACTGCCTTGAACAGATCTTCAGTCAAGCTAGAAATGAAGACACAGACATCATTCTTCTCTAAATTTTCTTCTACAGGTACAAAGGAGTCTATCTTCACACAGCTGCCTAATGTGAATAATCTCTAGTGTAACTTTTCTTATGACAAGATATGATCAGGTCTTTTATTCTTACAGGAATTTAGATACATTGACAAGTTTCTGACAATACCTTTATGTTTCAACAGTACTTGCAGCTTATATACTATGAACAATCTATAGCAAGAACCAGTCTTACAATTGTTTTCAAACTCTTCTTTCACAAAATAAGACTCATCTCTAAAAACACATGTACTTATTAAAATAGACCAAGTTTAGAGTCTCCACAATTCTCTTCTCAATTCGAAACACCAACAATCTTAATTCTAATCTTTTAACTGGGTCCACTTCTGCTTCTGTAATAAGCACAGCTGCAAAACAACACAAGCACTCCTAGAGACGTGCACTTTCTTGGCAAATTCAAAAGAATAAGAAATCATGGCAGTTCTGAGCCTGATCTTCAGCTAAACACACTATCACAATAACTCTTTTTAGAAATCATCAGAGAGATGATCAGCATTTCATATTGTGAAAAGAGAGACAAAATAATTTTCAGCAGCAGTAAAAAGATTTACAACAATCCACAGGATTTTGCTTTTAGGCTGGTACCAGGTTCTGCTGTTAAGAACCATGGGCTGTGCCCATCAGCACGGGACACAAACAACATTAGGGTTAACAGCTCTAACACTTATTGACAACCTGATAAGTTTTCACCTTAAGAAGTGACTACTATGCAAATTACTGTAACTTGCCTTTAAAATTAAAATCAACCACAAAATTCTATGATATTCACTAAAGTAAAGAAATTGGAAGGCATACTAAGAAATGGGTTTGTTTCTCTACAAAATAAATATTGCAGTCACTCAAGAAAAAAAAACAAACAGAGCTTACTTCTTTTTCCACTTTCTCCCAGGATGCATTTCTTGGAATTCTTCTAAGCTTCTCTCCAAAACTTCTCTGCTCTTCCTGAAATCTCAAATTTTAAGCACTGGCACAGCTTACTGCTGCAGAAGCCCACAGCACCATCATACACAGAATTCTCTCAGAACCCAGTAAAACAAAGGCTTGCAACTTGCAGCTCCCTTGGTTTGGAGCTGATACCATACGCCAGTACTGCTCCATATCTCACTCACAAATCTGTCTAAGAAAAAGCTCTCTGAGACAGTCTGACACCAGTCTTTACTCCCGGAATCACAGAACTTAATGTGCCTAAGGTCTCATAAGACCCCGGCATAGAAAACCTGGGTCCCAGAGGGACTCGCCTGGCTCTCTCACCATTGGGCATGTTCCCGGCCTGTTTCACAGCTTCAGGAGGTTCCAGGAGTCACTGAGAGCTCCTCCGGTCCCCCTGTGCCTGGAGCAGGGAACCCGAACCAGCATCTGTGGTTCAATCCAGCCTGCCGGCAGCCACCTAAACACAGCTCTGCGGCTTGAGAGCTCCAAAATAAGTTTAAACAATCCAGGGGCACCAAGACTTAGAAGGCCCCTGCCCTCACTTTACTCAAAAGGGATAGGCTGAACTCATCCCCTCAGGGCACCCTCCGTGCCCTGATCTTATCAGGGTTTGGCCCGACTCACCGCCGGCCGGAGCTCCAGGAGTTCCCTTGCACTCCTGAGGCTGACCCGCCTCTCCGTCCCAGTAGCTCGGCAGGGAGTAGCTCTGGGAGCACGATCTCCCAGGAAAACCTTTCACTGCCGCTACAGTGGGGCAAAAAAAAAACTTCTAAAAAAACCAAAAAACAAACAACTTCAAACGCTGAATCACATACCAGCTCACCAAAGCGACCCCTCCCCCGCAAGCAGCTCTTGTTGCCCAGGGGGGAAGGAAAGGCACGGAGGGAAGATCTCCACTAAAGATAACCTTGGCTTTGCTCTGAGACCAGACTCGCTGAGAACAGATTTGATACAACACCCCCGCGGCTCCTGGGTTACAAAACCCTGTTCTGGTTTGCCCTCCCTGGGGCTCCATGACAGGAGCTCGCAGGGAGGAAGCGAATCACTCCATGTGTCCCCACCGTGATCCAGTCCCTGTGGAAACATCGACCTGTGTTCACTCTTACTCCAGCACAGCACAGGAAACCTTTCCTCTTTAGCAACACAATTCCAAAAAAAAAACAAACTTTAACGCAACAATAACACCTATTTACGCATTCTCACATCTGTTCATTCAACTCCACCCAGTCACAGCAAGACAATAAGGTGCTCTTTACTTCCCAGTTACTTGTTAATATACGCCCATGGGCACTGTAATATGTCAAATATCCCAAGTTTCTTGGATTATTCCTCAGTTTGGCAGTTTTAAGTCCAAATTTCTTGGATTTAACCCTCAACTTGACAAAGTTTTAGAGAATCCACATTTTACTCTGTTTTCCCAGTGGATTGTGCCAGGAAAACCTTGGGCTCCCTTTCCCGAGGGACTAACCCCTCCCCTGAGACCCCGTCCCAGTAACCCCGGGGGTATCTTGCAACCCCCGCTTCCCGCTCCCCCCCAAAGATTACTTACAATCCGTCTTCTTCTTTGGGTCTTCGTGCACAAGAATTATGGAGCAAAAATACCGCGGTTTTTAGGGAGCCTTTTCCCCTTTCCTTTGCTTTATTCCTCTCCTTCTTGTCCTCGGGGTTTTGACCTGCAGCCACTTGGCCCATGCTAGGAGAAACGGAGCGGGGTCTGCTGAACTCAGCAGGGGCACGCCTGTTTCCCTGTTCTGGATCTCCGGTGGTCCTAGAGGTGAGGAGGTGAGGTGCTTATCCCGGGAGAGAGCCCCCAAAATTCTTAAAAACGAGATTCACTTAATAAATTATAAAAAGAATTTAATATAAATAAAAGACAATTAGGAGACAAAAGAAATAAAGCAAAGGGTTAAAATGGCCGGGTGCCTTGGCACCTTGCCAGGAACACCCCTGGTATCTCAGGGATACCGTTTTTATCCCCTCCTTGCTGTGAGGAGTTAATGCATATTCAAGCATGTCCCCTCCCTGGTTCCGCCTTCTTGGATCATGCTCTTGCACAGTCTCATTTTCTGCTGGTCAGCATAATTTTTTTGCTGGTCATCCTTATTCTAGCTGGTCAGCATTCTTTTGGAGTCTGGTTTCCTTTTTTCTGCAGATGGTCAGTTGTTGATAAGGGTCCGGGCCCCTCATCCTTCTTCTGAGGGCAGCTGGGCTTATCTTTCCCCCCTGCCCACGTCCTGGTACCGGCTTTTTGATAACAGTTTGCTCTCCATTTCCTGCTGCTGATAATAGCCTGTTTTCCACAGCTTGATCCTCCCATTGTCTTGCCTTGTCCAGATGAAACATATCCTTACCATTCAGAATTCCTATCTAAGCCTATAACTTGCTAAGAGAGAAAATATAGTGAAAGCATATAATATACATTTATCAGAATAATTGTGAAAAGCCAATATTTACAACATTATTAAGGACCTTGTTTTGAAAATGAGTTAAGAGACATTTTTCCAGTTTAAAGACTAGGCCCTGGCCAAGCCTTGACTTTACCTGGATGGAATGTTTGCCAACAGATCCTGATGTTTTCTACACCAAATCAATATTTGAGTCACTTTTAACTTGGCAGTTGTCATGGGGTGGCTTTAACTTAAGGTGGTTTTGGGAGCTAAGGAAGTTGAAGCTGCTGGTGGCTGATGGGAGTCTTTCCTCCTGACCAATTATCAGCCATTTCTAAGAATTGACAGCCGTTTTGACCATTAAAAAGTGAATTCAACTTGTGAACACCCCCTTAATATGTACAGTCAAAGCTCTCTTGTGCTCTTTGGCTTCCGGCTTCTGAGAAGGTGGTGTGGTTTAAAACCAGTAACTAAAAAATTACCATTTCTTTCTGTGAGATATGGATTTGAACAAGAGCAAGACAGGCTTAAAACTTAAAAGGAATAGAAATAGTTTATTAAGAAACTACAAGAATAAGAACACTAGAATAAACTTCCAGAAAACTCTTTTATCTCTCACTACTTAACTATTTTTTGTACACATGATAACATAGAGACAAAAAAAAACTTTAGAACTTTGGTGGTCAAAAACAATCTCAATTTTTTCTAGAGTCTTTTTTTCATTCTTTGTAGAGAAACAGAAGTCTCTTTTTGCCGATCTATGGAGTTTTTAGAGTTCACTCCTCCCATTCCACATCATTCCGAGGTGTGCATGGGTCAAATGAGTCTAGGGATACTAGTTTAAGGATGAGTTATTCAAAGGCAGAGGTCTTCTTCATCTCTCTCTGTGAGCCTTCCTGGAAAACAGCTTTTGCTTTGCTCTTCAAGGCTCCAAAAAAAAAAATCTTCACTCTACCCATCTCCAGCAACTCACAGTATCACAATTACTCTCTCTTTTTTTAAAAAGTCCACACTTTGAATACTTTATTCCTCCCATACTCTAGTCATGAATTAAAGGAGTCTTTTAAACTACTATTACCCATCTCCATAGCTTTTACAAAAAGATATTTCAGCTGTACGCATCTCCTTATTCTCTCTTTCTTATTTAAACTTAACTCTTTCTCTCACTGTTTTTAGTGGTTCTATGATGTTTTTTGCATGTTGATTGTCTCTCTCGTTCTCTGTATTTTCTGAGAAAAAGGAGTAATCTGTTCATTTATCCAAGTAGTAAAAGAATCAAAAGCTTTAGAAAGCTGCAAGAGTTCATAGTGTCAGGTTTCAGTCCCGCAGCAGAAACTGAAAACTAAGCTCAGCTGACCGACTCTGCTTCTCTCCCCCCCCCCCCCCCCCCGCGGCCTTGTCGGCCTGGAGGGGGGGAAGGAGGCTAGGACAGACCTTGTTGCCTTGTCAAAAGCCGGAAACCAAAGAGGGCAAGAGAACTCTGTCTGTACTTCTTAAGGGGGTGTTTACAAGTTGAATTCACTTTTTAATGGTCAGATCTGCTGTCAGTTCTTGGAAATGACTGATAATTGGTCAGGAGGAAAAACTCCCATCAGCCACTAGCAGCTCTAACTTCCTCTCTTTCTAAGCTGTCTTAAAGGTAAAGCTACACCATGACAGAAGGTAACAAGGCTCTGTCTTGGCCTCCTCTCCCCCCCCCCCTCCCAAGGCTGGACAAGGCTGCAGAGGATGGAGGAGGGGGGGGTGGGGGGGGAGGAAGGGAAATGGAGACGGCCAGCTTGGCTTAGTTTGTAGTTTCTGCTGCTGGACTGAAACCTGACACCATGAACTCTTGCAGCTTTTCTAAAGCTTTAATTCTTTTACTACCTGGATAAAATGTACAGATTACTCCTTTTTTCCCAGAAAGACAGAGAAAGAAAGAGACAATCTACATAAAGAAGACATCATAAAACAACTAAAACAGCTGCAAAACGGGTTACACGCCCTGAAAGAAGATGATGACCCCATTGGAAGTTAGTTAACCAGTTGGGGCATTATTGAGTAGTTAGAGTCTCTTGTGCTAGAAAGAGGACAAATTCTTGTTATGGTATTAATAAGGTTAATTATTGTAAGTTGTGTGTTATCCTGTATCTGCAAAAGACTAAAACGAGTAGTATCCAAACCCTGGGTTGTGCACAAGTAAAAGGGGGATTTGTAGACACAATATTTTATTCAAGGCCTGTTTGCACAACCCAGGTTACAGCCCCAGAGGCAGTGACCTTGAAACCGCTGTGAAGAATGAAAATGAAGAAGAAAAAGATGGTAAGCAGGATGCATTAGCCAGTAGCAGTTTTGCTTAAGCTGCGTGAACCCTGGAAAACCCTATAAGAATGTACTGAGTTATGCAATAAACAAAGTTCACTTTTACCTCTATGAGGACTCAGTGAATATTCTGAGTGGTTTTCCTTTACCTCCACAGACCCAACAGTTGGTTATGTTAAGTTCTTTACTTATCCTTTCACTTAATTCCACAAACAGGTTCTTTCCCAATCTTGAGATATCTATTTCCCTGTTTAACTGCTGCTTAAGCTTTGCGTACAGGTCCTGATGTGAGGTTAATACAGGGCTAGATTGCTGTGCTGGCTTTGTCTTTTTGCTTGCCACTTGTTCCTTTACCAGATCTTGGACTTTTCCCCTGATGGCAAATGTGAAGCAAATCCATTTCTCTCCTTTTGGACATTTGTTTCTCAATCTGTTACCACTTGTTCTTAAATTTTCTGTAATCCAATATTTTTTCCTGTTTTGCATGCAAATACTTAATTTGGATGGGTCATAACAGTGACTGTTGACATGGGTGTGAGTAATAAGAAAGAAACCCCAGTGTCTTTCCATGTAAAGCTTTCTATAGCATTTGTAACATGGCCTTGCTGGTGTCTTGAAAGGGGAAAGGCAAAGGATAAGTGACAGAAGAAGGAATAACTGAGGTCCGGTATGGATTACACCCCCCACCTCCCCTGCCTATGGGGTTGTAGCCCATAGCAGGTGTATAGGATCTTGGTGGCAAGTACAGTGGCTAACCCAGTCTTGCCCTCTATTTCCTTGTCACTTCCTTTTTTGCAATTTCCAGGCAAATCGTTTTTGACACCTCTTAACCGTTATCTACCACCATTCTTCAGGGATTTCCCATTCAACAGGCACTAGTAATTCCCATCCGCAAAGCAAAGTTATTATTTCAGTTGTTCCTAATTCTACCTGGATAGAGAATTGATTTTGCACTCGATACTCCTTACAATAAAGTCAATTGTGTGAACTAGAATACCAATTTTTTCCACAATTTAAACACTTACATTTAACCCAGCTAGCATGTCCAGTATTAGGATGATTTAGTCAGGGTATATGGTATGGCACTGATGGAAGTTGTGATTCTCCCCCTTCTTTATATGTCACAAGCTAAAGCCAGAACATGAGGATCTCCTGACTGAAATAGTCCTGATCCTCATGTTTGAAGTGGGAGTATTCCTCCCCAAGGTAGATATCAAAGGTGTCTCAGAACTTGTTCAGGTGGCACTTGAAACTACTGATCTAAGCTTGGCCTTACTTCCCAGTTAGGTGTAATTCTTTGTACATTCTTTGGATCACTTGGATTGTTTCAGTTCATTACCACCCAGTCCCCGCTTAAGAGTCAA
Organism: Pseudopodoces humilis; assembly: GCF_049639895.1. Classification (NCBI taxonomy): domain Eukaryota; kingdom Metazoa; phylum Chordata; class Aves; order Passeriformes; family Paridae; genus Pseudopodoces; species Pseudopodoces humilis. The sequence continues at coordinate 12,443,658 of NC_142211.1, read as the reverse complement.
TTTAGCATCACCTGGTTGTGATGGATTGGCATTTAAGAAAAAAAAAAAAAAGAAAAAAGCAAGAGACACCTACAGAAGCGAAGGCTGCTAGAGGCTGATGGGAGTTCTTTCTCCTGGCCAATAACTGGCCATTTCTGAAAATTGACAGTAGTTTTGACCATTGAAAGGTGAGATCAACCTGTGAACACCACTCTTTAAAAACCTGAGCCCGGGAATTTCTGGTTTCTCTTTCTGGCTTTGAAAGGTAACCAAACTCCAGCTAGCTCCTGTCCGTCCCCCCCCCCCCTCCCGCCCAGGCCATGCAGCCCAGCGGGGGCTGGGATCAGCCTGCCGCACGGTTCCTGGGGGAGGGATGGAGCCTGCGGGGGTTTCCCTCCCCCCCGGGCTGGGGCCGAGCTCTGCCGTAGACCCCTGCCCTGGGCTGGAGCGGGCCACGGCTGCTCACCTCCATGGCTCGCACAGATGACTACAGGCAGAGGAAAAAATAAGAGAAAAAAAAGTCTGCTGTTTTTTCCAGCACTGCTGAGATAAAATCTGAAACCATGAATGCCTGTTACAGCTTGAGCCAGATTTAGATTTTAACCCTTTCACTACCCAGATGAGACCTGCAGATTTAATCCTTTTTCCAGAGAGAAGAAAGTGAGAGTGATCAACATGTAAAGAAACAACATAAACTATCAAAGCCAGTGAAAGAAGAAATTAAGCCTCAGAGAGAGAGAGAAGAAGAGATGCTTTAATAAACTGAAATATTCTTTTGTTAAAGCTATGGAGATAGACAATAATGTTCTGAAAAAACTCCTTTAATTCATAAAAAAGTATTTTTAGCAGAATGAAGTATTTCAAAGTGTAGATCTGAGCAAAAGTAATCCATTGACGAAGGTGAGCAGATAGCGAAGTAGTTGTGATTTCATAAGATGCTGGAACAGAGAAAAAGAAGTGAGAGTTGTTGAAGACTTGTGGCCCCCCCCAGAGAGAGAAAAAGAGAAAACTTCTGTTCACAGAGATGATCACAGAGACAGATGAAAAGAACTTTTCCTTTGAATAACTCATTTTTAAAATAACAGCCCTTGGGTTCATGGTCCATGAACATACCTCAGAGTGGTGTGAAATGAAAGGAGGGCCTGATATCAGAGTTTTCCGGGTGGCTGGCATCAAGAGAATGAAAATCCATAAGAAAATTGTTTTCTTGTAGAGAACTCTCCATAGAATGGCAAAAGAAGACTCTTTTTCTCTACAAAGACTGATGAAAAAACTATAGCAAAGTTAAGACTACTTCATCAGATTTTGTCTCTATGCTGTCAGTTAGACAAGAGAATGGTTGAGTAGTGAGGAAAAAGGGTTTCTGGAAGTTTTATTCTAGTTTCTTATCCTTGTAGTTTTGTTAATAAACTTTCTTTACTTCTTTTAAGTTTTAATCCTGTTTTGCCCTTCTAATCCATATCTCACAGCAAAAAATTAGTAAGTTTTCTAGTGATATTTTAGCTGGTGCTTTAAAACCACACTGGTTTAGATGTTACAGTCCACTTCTCAGATTCTTTCACAGGTCTTTTGATCCTGCTGGCATGGATCCAACCTTGTTCCCTGGTCCAGACTGCTGCTTCAGTTGTCAGCAGTACCTGGAAAGGACCTTCCGACTGAGGAGTTAGATTTTTCTTTCCATGTCTTTACCAGCACCTGTTGTAGTTGATAGCTTGAAATGTATCTTTTCCCATCTTTTAGTTGTGATTTCCCCCCCAGCTTCTCTTTCTCCTAATTGTTTACCTGGCGTCAAGTTACCATGGTTACTGAAGTTTCTCTCCTCAGCTCCACGGCGAGAGGCCGGATAGAGTGAAGAGAGGACCCTGCTGGCATTTTCAGCTGCTTGAAGCTTCTTTAGCCCAGGAGACCCTCCTTTCCAACACGGAAGTTTGTAACTTTTTCCTGTCCCAGAATGCCTCTAAACTATGGAAGCTGAGAGGGCATGCTTACCTTGCCTTCCTTTTCTTTCCCCCCTGTGTTGCCAGGAAACCAAGCCCCCCCTCTCTCCCCCTCTACCCCTTTGTAGAGAATACTCCTACACCTCTGTGGGTATTTGAAGAAGTTGGTGTCTGTTATTTCTTATCTTGGTGTGTGTAACCTTGATTTGTAGAAAGTTTGTAAGATGTACTAACTGAGAAAAATAATTGGTTCTTTCTATGATGTTCCCTCCCACCGAGAAACCCTGTTAAAAGAGACCCCCCAGACCCCAAATCCTTGGTCTCTTGTCCTTTGGATTCCCCTTCACAGAAATAAACTGTGGAATGCAAACCAGAGAGACAGTCCCCCCCTGATTTCTTTACTCGCTCTATAGACTTGGTTTCTTGAAGAAAATCAGTGAACCCCACAAACATGCTGGCTCGAAAATCGAGTGAAAAGAAACCTCATCACTGAGCTAGCCAGGCCACACTCGAGAAGATCAAGTCAAGCACCCATTCCCCTGGATGGATATTATGAATTTTGAACTCCAAAGGGGTGGTTTGAGGGATCATTCCTTTTAGCCACAAGTCTTCAAGTGTTTTAGCAATTGTGGTGACATATTCTTTAACACTTTGTTCCCCTACTTCATAAGTAGCAGTTTCATGTTGGGTGGTAAGGAAGTGTTGTGAATTCATGTTGTAAATATTGGCTTTTCACAATTATTCTGATAAATATATATTATATGCTTTCACTATATTCTTTTCTCTCTTAGTAAGTTATAGGCTTAGGTAGGAATTCTGAATAATAAAGATATGTTTCATCCGGACAAGGCAAGACAATGGGAGGATCAAGCTGTGGAAAACAGGCTGTTATCAGCAGCAGGAAAGGGAGAGCAAACTGTTATAAAAAAAGAAGAAAAAAAACCGGCACCAGGACGTGGGCAGGGGGGAAAGATAAGCTCAGCTGCCCTCAGAAGAAGGATGAGGGGCCCAGACAGACTCTTATCAACAACTGACTATCTGCAGAGATAAGGAAACCAGACCCCAAAAGAATGCTGACCAGCAAGAATAATGATGACAAGCAGAAACTGAGACTGTGCAGAAGCATGATCTAAGAAGGCGGAACCAGGGAGGGGACATGCTTGAATATGCATTAACCCCTCACAGCAAGGATGGGATAAAAGGGGTATCCATAGGATACCAGGTGTGCTCTTGGCAGCGCGCCAAGGCACCCGGCCGTTTTAACTCTTTGCTTTATTTTATGTCTCTTATTGTCTTTATTAAACTTTTTAAAACTTACAGGAGTGAACTTCGTTTTTCACAGAAGGGTAGTCCAAACATCATCTCATAGGGTGACACTCACAGGTCTGACCTGGGCTGTGTTCGGACCCTCAACAGTGCCAAGGGTAAACACTTTACCCATGACAGTTTTCCTTCCTAATTTGCCCTAAACTAAGACATTTGGGTTTCAATCATTAATTTGGTTAAAGTTCTTTTCAAAGTCTGGTTCATTCTTTTTACCTGTCCTGAACTTTGTGGATGCAATGGGGTATGTAATTCCTGTTTTATTCCCAAGGTTTGAGTTATTTGCTCTAAGACCCTTGATGTAAAATGTGTTCTTCTATCTGAGTCTATTTTATTAACCATTCCATACCTAGGAATACTTTGTTCCAGAAGGTTTCTACATACTACATTAGCTGTAGCTCTGACAGCAGGAACTGCTTCCACCCAATGAGTTAAATGGTCTACTACTACCAATAAGAACTTCCATATCTGCACTTGGGGAAGTTCAGTAAAATCCACTTGGATACTTTGGAACGGTCGCAGAGCTAACTCACGGTCACCTAATGGTGTTTTTCTCATTATTTTTCTATTCACTTTTTGGCAAGTTATACAGTTTTCAGTTATTTGTTTTGCTACTTCAAAAATTCCAATGCACTCATAACTCTTTAGAAAGTGATCACACAAAGCCTGAGTATCACAATGAGTTTTTTGATGCATGTCTTCTAATACTTTCCAGGTGAATGGCTTATTAAGTAACTGCCTTCCATCAGGGAGTTTCCATTTTCTAGTTCAATCTTGTTCTCCCCCTATCTTAAGTAATTCCTTTTCTTCGTCCTTTCTAAATTTAGGAACTTCCAATTCTTCCCTGTCTGGGGTCAAAATTAACATAACTCCTTTAGTCCCATTTTCTGCTGCATCTCTAGCTTCTTGATCTGTCAAATTATTCCTTCTTATTTCTGGGGTCATTCCCTTTTGGTGCCTTTTGATATGTACTACAGCTATCTCTTCAGGCAATTTTAATGCCTCTAAAACCTCTGAAATGAGTCCTTCATGTACCAGTCCCTTCCCTTTTGAATTTAGTAACCCCCTTTCTCTCTAAATTTTTCCAAAGGTGTGTACTACCCCAAAAGCATGCTTTGAATCAGTATATGGTTCCTTTCTTGTGTGCTAAATGTTCTAGTGCTCTTTTCCAGAGCATATAATTCACAAGACTGAGCTGACCAATTTGAAGGTAACTTTCTTTTTTCGCTGGTCTGAATATTTCTCCCTTCAACAAAGGCATATCCTGACATCCTTTTTCCTTGCAAGCATCTGGATGAACCATCAACATATATTCTTTCTCCTTCCAGGAGGGCTTGTTCTGCTAGATCTTCCTGAACTTTAGTTTGGTATTGGATAATTTCTAAACAATTATGTGACAAGTCATTTTTTGGTTCTCCATACAGAAATTGGGCCGGATTAAGGCTTTTGCTCATTTCTATAGTCAAATCATTACTGTCTATCTAAATTGCTTCATATTTTAACACCCTGGAGTCTATTAACCATTTTCCAGCTTTTTGATTTAGCACATTTCAGACCACATGACGTGTGCACACAATTAGTTTACTTTTAAAGGTAACCTTAGGGCTCTTTTCCACCAAAATAGCAGTAGCTGCTATAGCCTGAATATATACCAGCCAGCCATGGCTCACTGGATCCAACAATTTGGATAAATAAGCTATTGGTCTTTTCCCCCCCCCCCCCCCCCCCATCCTTCCTGGACTAAAACTCCATGAGCTACTCCATTCTCCACATTCGCATATAAATCAAATGACTTTTCTAATGAGGGTAAGCTCAGGGCTGGTACCGAGGCTAGTTTCAACTTCAGTTCTTCTAATTTATCATTTTCTTTGGTCCATTTTATATTGTTTCCCTCTGTTCATTTTTCATATAAATTTTTTATTCCCTGTGTATATCTTTCAATCCATAGTCTGCAATATCCCAATAACCCTAGCAGCCTCTTCTGTCTTTGAAGAGGGAGGGGGAAGGGATAAAATCCCTGCAATTCTCTCAGGATTGAGCTTTCGGCTACCTTTGCTTATCAAGTGACCAAGATATTTTACTTGTGATTCCACAAACTGTAATTTCCCTTTTGATACTCTTGATACTCTTAATCTTTTTTCTCCAAGAAAATTCAAAAGTTTTATAGGAGATTCCCTAACTTCAACTTCCCCTGATACTAGAAAATCATCCACATATTGGATAATTTGTATTCCTGGAGGAGTGGGGAAAGTTTGTAGTATTTCTTCTAAAGCTTGTCCGAATAGATTTGGGGACTCCGTGAACTCCTGTGGTAATTTTGTCCATCTTAACTGCTGCTTTCTCACAGTATTTGGACCTTCCCATTGAAAGTCTAAAATATTTTGGCTTTCCTCTGCTAGTGGGCAAGCCCAAAAAGCATCTTTAAGATCCACCACACAGAACCACTGATGTTGAGGTGGGACTTTGCTTAAGGGAGTGTAAGGATTGGGAACCACAGGGTAATGGGCCTGTGTTCTCTTGTTTACCTTCCTTAAATCTTGCACTAATCTATAATTTCCATCAGATTTCTTTACTGGGAGAATAGGGGTATTATGAGGAGACTTACTGTTGGGATGCGACACTGGTAAGTGGGTTCTTTTCCCCAGGACCAAGAGTGACGAGACAGAGGCTGTCTTTTTGTGTTTGGACTTGATTGTTTATTCTTCTCTTATCTATATTACATATATACAGAGTACAAGGAGCTACATACACTAAGACAGAGATGTGCAAAATGGCTAACAAAGAACCTCTTCAAGGTCTTTTATATGTCTTTTTGTCCAATTAACAAATGCCAAGTAAATTATTTTTCTTAGTGACCCAGTGACCTGATACCTGTGTGCTGCACTGCGGCATTTTCTATCCAATCACTTATTACTACCCAAAAATCCCTAGAAGAAGATGAAGCAGGAAGAAGAAGGAGAAAGGGACAACACCATAAATCTTCCAACTTGTCTCTTATTTTCTAAAATAGCTTAAATCTTTAACTTTCTCACCCAGTGGCTTAAGAAAACTCTGTCTAACCTACACACTCACATTCCCAGTTTCTCTACTTAACAGCTGTCTCCATGGTGTTATGCGAAATTCAGTGCTTTCTTGGGTGTCAGAGGCAGGTATCACAGATAAGGGCACATTTTCTGTGCCTCTGACCCCAACAACTTAAAGGTTCTAATGTCTCATCCTTTATCAATTCTTCTATTACCAGCTTTAAGCCTTCTCTTCCTTCTAAAGATATAGGGTACTGATGTACACAAATGGGACATTCTTCTCTTTCAATTGTGACCCTTACGGGGTCAATATTCAGTCCTTCCCTGTAACTTTTCTCTAAATAATCCTTTTTCTGTTTCTCTGATTCTGCTGCATTTCTTCTGTATTTTTTTTTCTCTTTCTGGTTTTCTCAGCCTCCTTTGGACTGAATTCTTTTAGGATCCTCCCTCGTGGGGAGCCCTGCTTATATCAGTTCTCTAGTGTTGAAGAAAACTCCCGAACTCGTTAGAATCTTGTTTCTCATATTTATTAGAAGGTCATCACAAAACTTGGCAGGTCTCTCCAGAGTAACTGCACGAGGTTAATTCTTTGCAATCTGGTACATTTCTTTCTTCTGATTGTACAACAAGGCCTTGTGGCTCACCCTGTGCTTGATGCACAAAATGGCCCCGAACTACGCAGTTCTTTTATCTTTATACCTATTTTTACCCAATTAACAATAGACACGTATATTATTTTTCTTAATGACCCAATGACCCATGACCTATGTACTGCACTGTGGCATTTTCTGTCCAATCACTTACTATCACCCAAAAACCTCTAGGAGAAGAACATGAAGAAGAAAGGAGAAGGGACAAGAGACACCCTAAATCCTCCATCTTGTCTCCTGTTCTCTAAACTATTTCACCCAGTGATTTAAGAAAACTATCTAATCTACACACTTACACTTTTAGCTTTTTCTATCTAACTTTAATATTTTTTGTCATGTTTCACCATGAAAACATGCTCATGAATTTCATGTTATATGAAATACAGTGTTTTTCTGGATCTTAAAACTAAGTATCAGAAACAAGGGCACACACTCTGTATCCCAGACTCCAGCACTCCCCTATATCCTTCTCCAGTGCAAACATCTCTGTTTATCTTTTCCTCATCTTCTTGGCCAAGTTTTAACACTTTGGTCATCATTTTTGCTTCTTCTGATATAACCCCTATGTGGGTACGGAGGAGCCCGCTGGGCCCGAGATCCTGGCTCTTCCCTGGAGAGGAGATACTTCTCTGTAAGAGAGACACAATGTGTCGCTCCCAGGGGTCTTTGAGTTAGATATGTTAAACTGTTGTGTTTCATTGGTGTTCTCCCCTGCTGTCCTACCCCGATACAGGTATCTCGGGCTTCCCCCCGCCCCTCTCCTTCTCCATAAATACCCCGGGTTTTCCCCTGTTCGAGAGATTCGCTGTTGCCGGCACCCTTCGCCGAAGCTGTTTTACTGCTGGGTGGAGAGTGAAAAAGGATGGGGAATGAGTCCTCTGTACGGAGACTGACCCCACCTGAGAGGGACTTTTATATCCAAGTTGTAACTACCCTAAAAGCGGGAAATTTTAAGTTTTCTAAAGGGGATTTAAAAAGATTTATTCATTGGGTTTTTAAGCATTTTAAGATTAATTCGGACTCTGCTAAATCAGGAATTTTTTGGGATAATGTGGGAAGAAAGTTATATACAGTTCAAGCTAAAGGGGATTTTTCTGTTGCAGTTTTTTCCTGTGTTTCAAAATATTATTTTCTCATTGGAAAAAGAAGGAAAAAAAGAAGAGGGAAACCCCCAGTTAAACCCCCCAAACCCGTCAACCTCTCCAAGTGTCCCCGAACCCTTTTCCCTATCTGAGAGCCAGTCGGCGGGTGGACATTGCCCCCGGGCACAGGGCTGCTGCCGTCTCCCTGACACCCTCCTACCGTCTCTCTACCCGTACCAGGGTGGCACTGGCCATGCTGCTCTGGGTCTTTCCTCTACCCTCTCCCCTATGCCCTCACACCCAGTTGTGTCCCCCACAGTTCCTAGCATTAGTACAGATGGCGTCTGCAGTATGGCCAGCCCCGCCATTTTGTCCCACTCCCACCCCGGTTTTCCCGCCCTCGATGCCCAAAATGGCCACTTTCCCGCCTTCACCCCTTCTCTTCCTGCCGCGTCCTCCTGCTCCTCCCTCCCCACTGCGTCGTTGGGTGTAACCGCGTCGGGCCCCCCCCCATCCATCGGGAAACCTCCCCGTCGCGGACCCCGGTCCTGTCCCTTTGTGCCAGGGCCCCACCCCCAGCGGCGCTCCCACTCCAGAGACCCAGTGCTCCGGAAGTCGGGACGGCTCCGGCCGGAGCGGGGCCACCCCGGCTTCCCCACGCAGCCACAAAAGGGCCAGCTCTAGACACCCGAGCCGGCCCCGCGCTGCTACCAAGCGCCCCCCATCTCCACTAGGAGATGAGAGCAGTGAATCTTCTTATTCAGATTCTGAGTATGAAGACCACTGGGCTGAGGTGCAGAGGGAAGCCACACGGGCGGGGAACTCAGCTCTGTCCCGGAAAATACTTGCCTTTCCTGTAATAATGAGGAGAGACAGGACAAGGGCACAAGTTGCTGCATGGGAGTCCATTATAGGGAACTGCAGGAACTTTGCAAAGCTGCCGAGGAACATGGCAGGGGTTCACAGTTTTTTTAAACACTTGCTAGAAGCCTCCTTCTCTGCCCACGTCATGGTCCCGCATGACATCAAGAATATTATGAACTGCCTTTTCTCCCCAGCAGAATACATGTTGTGAGAGGCAGTGGAAGAAACATTTAAAGCAATTGGCAGATGTTTATGCAAAAGATGCTAACAGACCTAATTTTACTTTAGAGCAATTAGCAGGAGAAAGAGATTTCCAAAAGCCCCGAGATCAGGCCCGGGATCTGCCTGAAGCAGCTTTACAGGATATAGCTAATGCTGCTAAGATATCTCTTTTTACCACCCCGATGATAAAGTGCCAACGCAGTGCTTCACCAATATTAAGCAAGGGGCAACTGAGTCTTTTATTAAATATATTGATAAGTTAAAAGTGGCCATTGAAAAGCAGATAGAGAATCCTCAGGCGCAAAAGGAATTATTAGCAAAAATAGCAATGGCCAATGCTAATTCAGAGTGCAAAGCAGTTTTGCGAGCCCTCCCTCTGGACCCAGAACCAACCATAGATCAGATGGTTGAAGCCTGCACCAAACACTCCTCTGCCTCAAGTGAGAATACAGTGGCACTTGCAGTGGCTAAAAGAGTGGCAGAAAGGATATCTGGAGCTTATGCTGCAGACCCCAACACAAATCGTTGTTTTAATTGTGGTGAGCCTGGACATTTTTTCAAAGACTGCCCGGAGAGACATTCTATACAACCGCCAGCCCACCAACGGTTACCCAGACAAAACTGGCGTTCGGGAAACTTCAAGCAGAGTGCGGAACGGCCCCGCGCTTTGACATCAAATCAAATGCCGCACCGCTCCACCCCTCCTGCCAAACCCACCATCCTGCCTCCACGGGGACCCCGATATTAAGCCCAGCAGGTGTAGCACTCCAGATGAGAACCCGGTGTCAACTGGTAACTAGACTCTCTTTACATATGAAGGGTGACTGTATTTATAAAGTCCCCACAGGGAAACGTGGACCACCAGGTGGTCCCTCTAACATCTTAATACTTGGGGATCCTACCAACTGTCCAGGACAAATTCATACTGTTCCTGAGGTCCAGACTATATACCCTGGAGATGAAATTTCCATCTCTCTGACCTGCATAGACCCTCATTATTTAAAGGAACAGACTCCTGTGGCACAGGCCTTTTTACTTCCTAGTGACTGCCCAGATCATGTTCCACTCAACCCCAGCGCTATGTGGACTCAGGTTGTGGGCTCCTGCAAACCCATCGTGGACTGTAGCCTGTTTTGTTATGGAGAAAGAATTCAGCGCCCAGGAATGATAGACACTGGAGCAGATGTTACCTCAGAAGAAGGATGAGGGGCCCGGACCCTTATCAACAACTGACCATCTGCAGAAAAAAGGAAACCAGACTCCAAAAGAATGCTGACCAGCTAGAATAATGATGACCAGCAAAAAAATTATGCTGACCAGCAGAAAATGAGACTGTGCAAGAGCATGATCCGAGAAGGCGGAACCAGGGAGGGGACATGCTTGAATATGCATTAGCCCCTCACAGCAAGGATGGGATAAAGGGGGTGTCCCTGGGATGCCGGGTGTGTTCCTGGCAAGGCGCCAGGGCACCCGGCCATTTTAACCCTTTGCTTTATTTCTTATGTCTCCTAATTGTCTTTTATTTATATTAAATTTTTTTTATAATTTATTAAGTGAATCTCGTTTTTAAGAGTGGTGAGAGCACCAATCACCCTCTGGGGACGGGGTCTCCTGTCCCAATGGGGGGCTTCTCTGCGGATTCCCAGCAGGGATTTTTAGTGGGGGTCACTGAGAAGTGCGCCACACCTACCATCCCCCAACTCACCTGGAAACAGCACCATCCAGTGTGAGTTGATCAGTGGCCCCTATCTGAGACCAAATTGCGGGCACTGGAAGCCCTCGTGGAAGAGCAGCTTGCCAAGGGCCACATCACTGAGTCCAATAGCCCTTGGAACTCCCGTCTTTGTCCTACGCAAACCAGGCAAAGACAGGTGGAGACTCCTTCAGGACCTCTGGAAGATCAACGATGTCATTGAGGACATAGGACCCCTCCAGCCTGGCATGCCCTCCCCTTCAATGCTCCTTCGGGATTGGAAGCTGTCTGTCATTGACATAAAGGACTGTTTTTTCAACATACCACTCCATCCTCGGGACGCTCCCAGATTTGCATTCTCATTTCCCTCTCCAAACAGACAAGCACCTTTAAAAAGATACCATTGGCTAGTCCTTCCTCAGGGGATGAAAAATTCTCCTACCATCTGCCAATGGTACGTGGCCCACATCCTGTCACCTGTGAGGACCCTGTTCCCAGATGCCGTCATCCTCCACTACATGGATGACATCCTGGTTTGTGCTGCTGACGATGACTATCTGCACCGGACTTTACAAAAAACTATCCAGACAATTGAAGACACTGGATTTGAGATCCGTGAGGACAAGATCCAGCACACCTGCCCTTGGGCCTACCTGGGACTCCAGATCCATGAGAAGACCATCGTGCCCCAGCAGCTGACCATCAGAAACGACCCCAAGACCCTGCGGGATCTACACCAGCTCTGCGGGTCCATCAACTGGATACGCCCTCTGCTTGGGGTAACGACAGAAGTCCTTGCACCCCTCTTCAACCTGCTCCGTGGCAGCGAGGCCCTCGACTCACCACGCTCCCTCACGCCAGAGGCCTGGGAATCCATCACCAAGGTCCAGGAGGCCCTGTCTTCACGACAAGCCCACCGCTATGAGCCCAGCCTGCCCTTCCAGCTGGTTATCCTGGGTAGGGCCCCGTGCTTACACGCGCTCATTTTTCAATGGGACACTGCATTGAAGGATCCTCTCCTTATCATCGAGAGGATCTTTACACATAATCAGCCCACTAAGACTATTACCACTCTGCAGGAAATCATGGCTGAACTCATTAAAAGAGCTAGAGTCCGTCTCTGCACTCTTGCAGCCTGTGAGTTCACATGCATCTTCCTCCCATTGGCAACTGGAAGTTTGGAGCCTTTGCTCCAAACCAATGAGAGCCTTCAGTTCTCTCTTGATAGCTATTCAGGCCAAATTTCTATACACCCACCTGGCCACAGACTTTTCAAAACTACATTTAATTTGGTCCCCAAATCATTACAGAGCAAAACACCGCTCCAGGCCCTGACGGTTTTCACAGATAGCTCGGGGAAATCCCACAAGTCAGTCATGACTTGGAAGGACCCCAGGGCACAGAAATGAGAGTCTGATGTCCAAGTGGTCGAGGGATCACCACAGATTGCTGAATTAGCAGCCATTGTCAGAGCTTTTGAGAAATTCCAAGAACCTTTCAATCTGGTGACCGATTCGGCTTATGTGGCTGGAATAGCTATGAGAGCAGAACATGCATTTCTAAAAGAGGTCTCTAACCCAAATTTATACAAATTGCTTTCTGAATTAGTATATCTTATCTCCCACAGAAAGCAACCTTACTATGTCATGCATGTGAGGGCACATACTGACCTCCCAGGTGCCATTGCCGAAGGAAACAGGAGGGCAGACGCCTTAGCCATGCCTGCTGAAGCAGCCAATGTCCCTGACATTTTCACACAAGCGAAATTGTCCCACCAGTTCTTCCACCAGAACGTGCCTGCACTGATGAGAATGTTCAGACTACCCAGAGACCAGGCTAGAGCAATAGTTGCCACCTGTCCTAATTGCCAATTGTTCCAAGTACCAGTCGTTAACTCCGGGGTTAACCCCTGAGGACTGAACAGCTGCCAGATATGGCAAATCGATGTCACTCACGTCCCGTCCTTCGGGAGAGTCAAATATGTACATGTCTCCGTAGACACCTTCTCTGGTGCAGTGTTTGCCTCAGCCCATGCAGGAGAAAATGCCAAGCACACCATCCGACATTTTCTCCTTGCTTTTGCTACCCTGGGAGTTCCAGAACAAATTAAAACAGACAATGGACCTGCTTACACCTCCCACAAATTAAGAGACTTTTTCAATGAGTGGGGGGTGAAACACACCACAGGCATTCCTCATTCTCCTACAGGGCAATCAGTAGTAGAGAGAACCCACCAAAACCTAAAAAGAGTCCTTGATCACCAGCGGGGAGGAACAGAAATCATTCCTCCCATTGAGAGGCTCTGTAAGGCTCTATATGTCATGAACTTTCTAAATTGCTCGCCTACAGAGCCTGACCCCCCTGTAATACAGCACTTCTCTAACTCGACCCATGCCAAACTCACAGAGAAGCCGCCAGTGCTGATCAAGGATCCTGAATCACAACGGACATCAGGACCCTTCCCATTGATTACCTGGGGGAGAGGGTATGTGTGTGTATCCACACCATCAGGACCTAAGTGGCTCCCAGAGAAAAATGTGAAACCTTATTTAAGCCCTACAAACCCTGCACCAGATTCAGAACTTTCAAAGTCTCCTGAGACCCACACAGGTCCAGAAAAACAGCAGCCCACTGCAGCCTGGAAACGGACACGTCATCGGAGTCCACCGAACCGACCTGCCACCAGACCACCAACCAGACAGAGGCCAAACCGTCCTGCTACCAGGGCTGCAACGAGACGACTGCCAACGTCACGCCTGACACCGTGACAGTACACAAGTCTTCTTAACTCCCTCCCCCTTCCCCTTCTTGCCCTCGTTGCCTAGCCCAAATTGCTAGTTTGCACCAAAGTGCACCTCTGTGCTGCTGCTGGTGTTGGGTCATGTGTCCCCAATACACAGAATAACCTCGCTTATAATTGTTTGGGGTTTTTTTTTGTTTTCTTGGTTTTTTTTTAAAGAGGGGGTAGACAGGAGAGGAAAGGGAGAAATAAAATAGCTCCCCCCCCCCAAAAATCAGAGCTAATCTTTTATGTCCTGTTGTAGAAAATGGAGAGCAAAACCATCCTTGAGTTCCTGATTATCTGGATGCTCCTGAAAACATCAGCTGTGGATGCCTGGCTAGTAGCACAGCCCCAGGAGAACGTGTGGATCACCCTCGCAAAGACACTCCAACAAGACCACATGTGCTTGTCCATGGGCAGCGCCACCAACCCTCTGTCATCCTGCCTGGTAGGTGTCTTGGTTCTAGAAGACAGGTGTCTGCTAGGGAGAGCAGGAGCCTCCCTTGGGATGAAAAAATGTAGACCCCCTCCCTCCGAATTATTATAATTTTGAAATCAAGGGGCTTTCAGGCAGAGATCTGGGGATAGTGTTATAAATACAAAGGCAAATTTAGGTTAAATAAAAGAACAGTTTATTATAAAACAATTTTTATAATAAAAATAAACAACGAGGAAAAACCACAATAAAATAAACAGCGCAGCGCTGGGTGGACAGGGGTCTATACCCAAAGGTATAGGTGTTCCCAAATCCACGAAGGAGGGTAGACTGTCCGGGGTTTTTATAGGGATTTTGTGTCCTGAGGCCAAAACTCTGAGCAGTTACTGTTCAACAAAGAGTTTAGATGGCTGGTTGAATGAATTTCCTGGAACCGTGGAACTGAATCAATAGACGACTGGGCAGAGTCCTCTCGTATGTAAAAGTTCTGAGTGCTTCTTGATTGTATCTTCGGTTTGGGCTCTCAGAGTGAAGTATCCAAGTCCGGTGTGGAGTCGACAGATATCTCGGCCTGGCTCCTTTCTTTGTTTAGCTTAATCGTTCGTGTCCTGCTTTTTCTTTCAGGCTGATGAACGTCGTCCCTAGGGTCGTTACCGCCTGAATGGGTAGTTACTGCTGGGTTTGGGGAAATTCTTCGGCCACACTATATTTTATATACTTTTTACATTGTTACAAATCTAGTTATATACTTATTTATTCTTTCACGAATTTTTTATCCAAGGTTACATTTATCACAATAGGAATAACAGTTCTTTACTAGTATAACCAGGCAAACAAACAAACAAACAATAACTACAGCAATAACAAGAACACAGAACCAGGGACCCCGGGACAGCTTTCTCAGCTGAGATGGGATGGAGGAGAGGTTTTGTTTTTCACAAACCCCCTCGGGCAGTCAGTCCCGGTGCTCCTGCAGGGCTCCGAGGAACAGTCGGCTGGAAACAGCAGGGACGAGCTGAGATCCTGGGCCGGTGGCTGAGGTGTATCAGCAGCTCCACGGCGGTGGCTGCCACACGTCCCGGCAGGACAGGGGGTGCGAGGCCACCAGCCAAGAGGGGAGAAGGAGAAGAAGCAGCAGCTCTGTCTGGGTGATGGCGAAAAATTCCCTTCTCTCCACCGCAGCAGCTCCGCGACCCAGCACACGAACGTCCTTCCCCGAAGCCGAAGAAAGCCAGCTAAAAAACTGTCCCCACCCTCCTTTTCTGCCCCCTTCCCCCCACCCCGGGCCTGGCTACTCTTTGTCCGTTGTCAAGCACCCCTAAGTGCAGGTAGTTAGGTTGTCCCAGCACATAATGGGTAAAAATTCCCCGGGCAGGCCAGAACGACAAAACAAAAAAAAAGTACACCTAACCCTCAACAGTAGGGATTCCTTTAAAGCCCCATGAATATCCTTTCACAGGGAAAGAACCCAACCCAGTAGACACTTGGGACCAGTGGACAAAGATCTTGCCCCATGCACCAGAGGAACCCCAGGAATTAGAACTTTTGGGATCCTCCTGTGAGAAATGAACTTGTAAAAATTCGTAGAAATCTAAATAAATGTATGTGGCAATAATAATATAAAATATAAAGTACAGTGTGGCCCACAAGTCCTTCCCAGATCTAGTCGCGAATTCCCACTCAAAGGATAACGACCCTAGCCGGCGCCCATCAACGGAAAAGAATAGACAGGACATGGACCATCAGGCTGACAGGGACAGGCTCGGCGCCCATCAACGGAAAAGAATGGACAGGACATGAACCATCAGGCTAACAGGGAAAGGCTCCGACGAGATACTCATCACCGGACCTGAACACCCCGCCTTGCAGGCCACCGTTGGGGGAAGCAATCAGGTAGACAAAGGGAAAAAGTCCAGCCGAGATATCCATCAGCTCCAACCCGGATCCAACCATCCCATCCAGATGGCCTGAACCACAATGAAATCAAGAAACACCCAGAACTTCTTTACATATGAGGAGACTCTGTCCGGACGTCTATTTGACTCTATTCTCCAACGCCAGGAAATCAATTCATACAACAATCAAGGACCCTTGGTGAATGGTGCCTGCCTGGAATTTGGCCTCAAGGCACAAAATCCCTATAAAAACCCCGGACAGTCTACCCTCCTTCGTGGATTTGGGAACACCTATACCTTTGGGTATAGACCCCTGTCCACCCAGCGCTGCGCTGTTTGTTTTATTGTGGTTTTTCCTCATTGTTTATTTTTTTTATAGAAATTGTTTTATAATAAATTGTTTTTTATTTAACCCAAATCTGCCTTTGCATTTATAACACTCCAAAGCTACCTATTGAATAAATTTTATTTATCACCCAGTAGCCAATGCATGGCCTGCCTCGAAATACCAAAAGGCAATTAAATCAAGGAAAAATGTGACTCCCAACAGTAAAATTTACAGTCAGTCCAAATGGTGCAATTACACCAGCAGCACACCATCCACCTCCTCTCACTATCCCAGAGTGCTGCCCCGGGGAGTGTTCTTGATCTGTGGGGATAGAGTGTGGGCAGGAATCCCTTCCCGACTCCGGGGAGGTCCTTGCACGCTTGGACAGCTTACCATCCTCACTCCAAATTCAACTCTAATACATGATTGGCTGAAAAAGAATGAATTGGCTCACCAAAAGAAAGATCTCGCCCAATTAGATGAAAATTGCAATAGCCAAATTAAAGATCGGTCCTACACAAAGAGGGTGGTGATGTCAGCATTTTTGCCATGGGCGGCTGCTGCTAAAGCCCTTGGTGAGCCTTCTCACCTGGAGTGTTGGCTTGGTAAGCAGGCCAACCAGACCTCCTCTGTCCTGAGTGACCTCCTGACAGATGAAGAGACTGTTAAGCATGCCACGCTACAAAACCGAGCTGCCATAGACTTTCTACTCCTGGCCCATGGACACTGCTGCGAGGAATCAGAGGGTTTGTGCTGCTTTAGCCTCTCCAGCCCCAGTGAAGGCATCCATGCCCGCATCCAGAGACTCCAACATGCAGTCCAAAAACTCCAGACTGAAAAAGAGCCCCAGTGGCTTGAAGACCTTTTTGTGAGCTGGGGACTCGAGAGATGGGTTGCCTCAAGAACATTTTTTGGGTTTTCTTGATTGTTATTATCTTCCTAAGTATGTTTTCATGTTTTAAGAAGCTATCAGCTAACTCTCTAGGGGATGCCTTTTTAATAAGTAAAGAAGGGGGAGTTGTGGGTGTGGAGAAGCCCGCTGGGCCTGAGATCCTGGCTCTTCCCTGGAGAGGAGATACTTCTCTGTAAGAGAGACACAATGTATCGCTCCCAGGGGTCTTTGAGTTAGATATGTTAAACTGTTGTGTTTCATTGGCGTTCTCCCCTGCTGTCCCACCCCGATACAGGTATCTCGGGCTTCCCCCCGCCCCTCTCCTTCCCCATAAATACCCCGGGTTTTCCCCTGTTCGAGAGATTCGCTGTTACCGGCACCCTTCGCCTAAGCTCTGCCTGAATAAAGGCTTGTGCCTTGGTGGAACTCTGGACCAGCTTTCTCGTCCCTGCTTCCTGTGTTGCCTGCCTGCCGCCGCCGCTGCCGAGCTGAAATCACTGAACTACTACTGAGCTGAGCTGGAATCACTCGACCGCTCGAAGCTGCTCACGCGCTTCGGGCAGGCCCTTCTCAGGGCTGTTTCTCTAGAGAAGTCGTGGTGCTCCGGGCTTTCCGTCACCAGGGCACCCCTATTCCTAATTGTATCTGTAAATCTCTTCTCAATAAGTTGCTGCCTGCTCCAGGAACTAATGAAACAAATATCCCCTATCCTTATTTTTGTTTCCCCTTCAATGACCCCATTCTTAATGACACAAACTTTAAACCCTTCCCCTTTTGCTCTTGTCACTTTCACAATATCATTACTTACATCACATCCTTTTGGAATATTCACTACACAGGTCCTTTCTGCCCCAGTGTCAACTATAAATTCTAGTACCTCCTTTTGGGGGCCTACTTTTAAAGTTATCAAAGGCTCCAGATGGTATTTATCCCAACAAAAAAAGAGCTTATGACTCCCCTATTCCTCTTCTGGGTGTGTTTCTTGAAATATTTTCAGATCCCTCCTTAGGTGAGGGCATTCCCTTTTTTAGTGCCCTTCTTTCCTGCAATAGAAACTGGTATTCTTGGGTTGCTCCTGGAATTTTGACTGTGTTGGAATTTTATTTCTTCCTTTTTCCCTGTTTCTGAACCTTGAGTGTTTAGTAGTACCTGGGGGTTCCTGATTTAGATTCTTCTGAAAGGTACTCTCTGGCATAGTGGCTATCATGATTTTTGCTTCCACTTTGGCTTTTTCTTCATCTCTTTGTACAGAAACCCTTTGAGCTTCCTTTAATAAATAATTTAATGATTTATCATGCCAGTCCTCTATTTTCCCCAGTTTTTTCTTAATATCCTGCCAGGCATGAGTGATTAAATTAACCCTTAGCAGGGCATGCCCTGCTAGGGACTCAGGATCTATTCCAGAGTATTGTTTCATATTTTTCCAGAGCCTTTCCAGCCATTCAGTTGGAGTTTCTTCTTTTCCCCACTGTCCCTCAAAAGCTTTTCTGACATTTTGCCCTTGGGGTGCTCCCTCCTTTATCCCCCAATTATCAGATTATGATAATCATTTCTATGTCCCCTCCCTGCTTCTTCATTTTGGTTCCAGTTAGGAGGTGCAATTGGAATTTTCTGGTCCCCTGGTGGACCCTGTTGATTCTCTCTCTCCCAAATTTTCATTCCAGGAGTTCTAATCATATGTCTTTCCTCTTGGGAGAATATTATTTTCATTATTGATTGAATCTCTTCCCAAGTGAAAATGTTGGGCCCTAAAAATTGATGCAGTTGTTCGGCTGTACCTGTGGGATCTTCTAATAGCCCTTTAATCTCCTTTTTAAAATTCTTAACCTCTGTAGAGGTTAAAAGAGCATTCACAAATCCTGTCCCCCCCTTGAACTTCTCCCATAGGTAGTTCTCATAAGGGGAATAAATTAACTTCTCAATGCTACTCCCTTTGTTCTTCAGTATTTATAACCCTCTTCCCTGTTTTGGAGTAGTAGCAGTGCTTTTTGGGCTGCCTTTGAGCCTTGATTGCACCTCTTGTATTTTGATATGGTGCCCCTTCATTAAGAAGAGGGCTCATCTGGGCAGCAGAAGCCGAGATCTCCAAGGGAAGAGAGGTAGAGGTGGGGTCCGGCAGTGAAGCTGGGACTACCAGAGCAGGAGGAGCAGAGGCAAGAGTCAGGACGCCCAGCGCAGCCCTCGGTTCGAATGGAGGGGCTGTAGTTCCCGAGGTGTACGGGAAGGGTGGAACTCCCGGCATGGGAGGGAGAATTCCCAGCTCCAGCGGGGGGGTGGGGGGTGGGTAGTAATATCTCCAAGGGGTCCCATCCTTTTTCTTTCTTTCCCTCTGTTTGCTCTGTCTCTGGGGTTTCTGATATTTTAAGAACTCTTGTTTCCAGAGGTTCTGTGTCTCCTTTCCAGCAAGAGGCATATTCTCTTTCCTCTGGGTCAAATGTTTTTTTTTTTGAATTCACAAATATATTCAAAGCCTGACAAATCCAAGCTTCAAAAGACCCATATCTTGGCCAGTAAACATGATCAGGTCTGATTTTCCCTTTTACGCACTCCTTCGTGCAAAATTGGATTATTTTTACTTTATCTTTTCCCTTCATAGAAGGATCAGTATCCCAATTTGCTAGTTTGATTCCCAGGGGACTGTTTTGGGTTATATAATCTGATACCTTGTTACCCCTTTTTTCCCTTGAACCCAGCTTACTGGTTCCTTGTCCCATTTTCCCAGGCATTCTCCATTCTAACCTGCTCCTTTAAAACACCACCCACTCTTCATATCACAAAAATCCTTTTCGTAATGATTTATGTCATGAATAAAATCTCTCAAGAAATACACCCCTGTTAAAATACTGTGTTTAGTTATGTACAGTTAATGTTCTTATCCCATTTGTAAACCTTGTACCCCTTTTTTACTCCGATGGTTAATAGTAATGTCAATTACCGTTTTCTGAAGTGTTTTAAAGGTTTTTATGAGACATTCCTCTATCCCTTTCCCTTACTTCCTTGCTGCTATGTAACAAAGCTGCTCCCATGGGGGCTGGGTCACACTAACAAAAGCAACCCATTAAAAAGTTATGCCACAGAAGCTGCGCCCAGGGACGCTGTGCCACACTAGAACAAAGAAAGTCCCATGAAGCTGTGCAACCGAGTAATATGCAAACTAAGACATGCAGGACACCAAAACAACGAGCTAACAGAGGAATAAAAGGACAAGGAAACATTCTAGCAAGCTATGATGAAAGATCATCTCCCTGCATCACCTAAGCCTGCTTAGAAACCGTCTTCCTGCATCACCATGACCTCAAGAGAACTGGAAAGGACTGACCCCCCCTAGACAACGAGCCAGAACAACAGGCTTCCTGCCTACTCTCATGAGGATGGAAGCCCCAGCTCTGCAGTGTGTGCTGCAAAGCTGAATTGTGCCTCCTCCTTGGAGCTGCCAGTCTGGGAACAGCTGTGGTGCAAGCAACCCCTCGGGCCTCCCACCCCAAGAGCTGAATCCTAATAAAGGCATCAAATGGGAGTCTTGTCTCCTGGCCAATTTCTTTCAATTTATTACAGTCCACCTCCCTCCAAAAAATAAAGTTATACTTCTAATTACCCAATCTTTCATTCACACACTCACTCTTATTTCTTTAGTAGATATTTCTCACTCATTCTCACTCACAACAGGACAATACAATAAGGTACCTTTGTTTTCAATTCACTTAATATCCACCCATAGGTCTCAAATGTTGCTGGCCAACCCCCAGATTCTCTTGGGTATTGTATCTCACACTTCCCTTGGCTTCTTTGTGAGTTCCAACCCCTCAACCTGGCAAAGTTCCAAGGGATCCCACCCCTTTTGTCCTGTCTCCTAGTAGACTGGACTAGGAGAACTCCTGTCTCCCATCCTTTGAGGGATCCCACCCCTTCCTGAGACCAAGTACCAGTTGCACCAGGGGGAATCTTTCACTCTTTTTATCTTGCACTTTGTCCCTCTCTTGGCCTTTTTTCTCACAAAAATACGGAAACTCAGTACTGGGGACTCCTCACTTGTGTCACAGGTCTGGAATAACCAGCTTGCATCTCATTCACACACTTTCATCTCCCGTATCCACCCCCTGAACAATATTTACCAATCCCAATTCTTATCCAGGTTCCGTATATGAAAATTATGGGGCTGTTACAGAGCTTCTTGAGGGAACTCTCTTTGCTTTGCTTTACTTGTCTCTTTCTTGTCCTCCAGGTGTCACCCTGCTACCACTGATAATGCCAGAAGAGCCAAAGCAGACCACCAAAGTTGGGGGGGGGGGGGGGGGCGCCTCCCCCGCTTGGCATCTCCTGCGTACTCAGGGTGAGGTGCTGCATCAGGGACAAGTCCCCAATTGTAAAAAATGAGGTTCACTCTCCTGGTAAAATTTAAAAGGTTTAATAAAGACAATAAGAGACACAGATAATAAAGCAAAGAATAATGGCCGGGTGCTTGGCGCTCTGCCAAGAGCACGTTTGGTGTTTTGGGAACACCCTTTATATACCATTTCTATTGCATCACCTTGATGCATATTCATAGACTTCATGCATATTCAAAGTTTTCCATTAACTAGTTTACATCTTCCAGGAACTATTTTGCATGGCCACTCCTTGGATCCACTTTTTAGAGCGTGCGCATTTCTTGGCTTGTGGTTTTAATTCCTTTCTTATCATCTTTTAATTTGGGCTTTGGATCCTTCTTTCCACAGGCGGTGAGTGTTGATAGCAGCCAGGTCCCCATCATCTGTTCACTGGAGGTTATCCTAACCAGCACGCAGTTCAAACATACTATATCAAATATTACCACTTATGCCTAAATTTTTGCTAATAGCAGGAGAGAAAAAAAACTACATTCACACAGCAAAGCCATTCTAACATTATACATATAACATTCATCTTAATACTTGTGAAAAGCCAATATTATAATATGTATTATAATATTATATATGTATATAACACCTTGGTGCAACAAGGGAAAGCTTCTGGCCATCCAGAAGTATCTACCAATACCAAAATGTAGCAGTTCCCATTCTGCTCGGGCAATTCTACAAAATGTATTTGCCAATAATCACCTGGTAAATTCCCGTTTTACTAGCCCTGGAGGCAGCCTTCTTCATTTCTTGGGATTATTTTGCAAACAAATCACATTTTTCAAATACTGATCTATTAATTTCTGTGATTGTTTTGCTTACTGTATTCCTTTGTAAACTAATCACCATATTCTCTATATCCTAATGTGTTTCCTGATGTTTTAGTTCTGTTATCTTGTACATTAATTGTGGGGGTACAATTACCTTCCCATATGAGGTTACCAATCACCTGCTGGGATTTTACGTAGCTTTTAATAATGGGGCTAACTACCTGTCCTGATTACTAATTGGTTTTTGTTCCCAGGCATTCAACTTTTTGCTACATATTAGTGCAAGGATACCTTTTCCAGAAACCACTTTAGTTGCTTTGTCAGCTAATCTATTCCCTATATTAACTGGTGTCAGAGACTTAAATGTTATGGTTAATGGCTTAAACATTGTTCTGAAGGACTTCTTGCCATTATGGCTTTGGTGGTTTTTAGCACTAGCTAAAAATCACCAGAATATTTACTCATTTTTTGCTGTGAGATATGGATTAGGAGAAAGGAAAAGCAGGCTTAAAACTTAAAAGGAGTAAAGAAAGTTTATTAACAGAACTACAAGAATAAGAAACCAGAATATAACTTCCAGAAACCTTTTCTCTGCCCCACCCAAACTTTTTTCCTTTTTCAACTGACAACATAGAGACAAAACTTGAGATGTTAACGTAGTACCAACTATACAATAGTCTTTTCATCAGTCTCTGTGGAAGAGGAGTTTTCTCTTGTCATTCCATGGAGAGTTCTTCACAAGAAAACAGTTTTCTCATGGCTTTTCATTTCTATGACTGACAGCCACCCAAAAAAACCCTCTGCCATCATGTTCTTTTCCCATTTCACACTACTCAGAGGTGTGTTCATTGGCCATGAACTCAAGGGGTATTATTTTAAGGATGAGTTATTCAAAATCAAAGGTTCTCTTCATCTGTTTCTATGATCATCTCTGGGAACAGAAGCTTTCTGCTTTTCTCCCTTGGGACAAAGGGTCTTCATCAACTCTCACTTCTCTCTCTCTGTTCAAGCATCGCATGGGATCACAGCTACTCTACCATCTGCTTAGCTTCATCAATGGATACCTTTGCTCAGGTCTACAGTTTGAATACTTCGTTCCCCCTAATACTTTTCATTAATTAAAGGAGTTTTCAGAACATTATTGTCTATCTCCATAGCCTTACCAAAAGAATATTTCAGTTTATTAAAGCATCTCTTCATTCTCCTTCCATCTGAGACTTGACTCTTTTCTCTCACTGACTTTGATGTTTCATGTTGTCTCTTTACATGTTGATTGCTCTCTCTTTCCTCTCTCTGGAGAGAGGATTAAGTCTGTAGGTGTCAACTGGGTAGTGAAAGGGTTAAAATCTCACCCAAGCCGTGGCAGGTATTCATGGTGTCAGATTTTAGCTCGGCAGCCGCTGGAAGGCAGTGCACGGTTTTCGGCTGCTTTTCGGCCTGAAGCCCTCTGTTCGGGCCATGGGGGGAGTGTCGCTGAGTATCAGCAGCCTTGGCCCGGCCCAGCCTTGGGCCAGGGGAAGCCCTTCAGTGTCGCCCTGAGAGTTGCTGGAGTCTGGCCCAGCCCCGCCCCCAGGCCGCATAGGCCATGGGGGGAGCAGGCCCAGTCACACGAGAGCTACGATACCTTTCAAGGCTGGAAACAGGGACGAGCAGTTCCCGGGTTTGGGTTTAAAAGGTGGTATTCACAAAAATGATCTTATTTTTCAGTGGTCTAAAATGCTGTCAATCTCAAAACAGGCTAGCTATTGGCCTAATCTCAAGCAGAGAAGAATCTCCCAGCATACTCTCTCAGAGGAGTTACTTCCGTGGATATTTTCCACTTTTTTCCTAAATGCCAAACTACCACAATGACAAAACTGCATTAAAAAGCTACGACCACCAAAGCCCACCTCTCCCTCTGCCCTGGGTTTGGGTTTTTCATGGGATTTTGTCCCATCTGAAAGGAAGAGCTGTGAAGGGAGGGGGTTTCCCAAGAGACAAATAGGGGCAATTAAGAAACAAAAGAAAATAGCCAAGCGCTCTCACATAGCACGGTAATGGCTCAGCCAGAGGAAGAGAGTTTGGGAGTCATGCCTGAGGGGGAGGGTGGTTTTGGGGAAGCAGTGTGGTTTCGAAGTTTCTTAGCTCCGGATGGGTTCAGTCTTGGCCCCAGCTTAGAGGGGAGATGTTTGTGGTGTTTGGTGCTAGACTTCTGCCCAGGGGGTTTGGTGCTGTTGTGGAGTTTCTCCTGACTGCCTATTGGTGAGGCTGCTTCTTACAATGAACTGTCAGTGGACTGGGACTTTCTCTGCAGCATTTGTCCTCATTGGGAGAGATCCCCACCATCTGCATAGGTGTTTCCAAGGGAAAAAGACCAGACCCCCCTCCTTGTCTCTTCCCAGGGCTGCCATTAACCCCTGGGGAGGCTCAGGGCTTGCATCGGAGTGCCTCCTGGAGACGTGGGGTAGTAACTGCACTCCCTCTACCTCAACACAAGCCACCAGTACCCCCTGCCGATTGTGGTCATAACTACACCAAAGGGGAAAGTGCTCGACAGGCAGGAAAAAGGCTGTTATTGGGTTTTTTTATGTTCTGTTGTTGCTGCTGCTGTTGTTTGGCTGCATTGTTTTATATATGTATATATATATATATTCAAATAAAGACCTGTTATTCCTTTTCCCATATGTTTGCCTGAAAACCCTGTGATTTCAAAGTTATACTAATAAGGAGGAAAGGGCCATATTTTCCATTCCAGGAAAGTTCCTGCATTCCTTGGCAGACACCTGTCGTTTAAACCAGGACAGGGACTTTGGACTGTGAGTTAAATCACTTAAGGGAACTTGCAATAAGATAAAGGTGACACTATTGTTCAATTATCTCAGGTCTAGGGAGAAGTAAACAAGGCTGAGGGAGAAGAATGCATCCACAAGAAAGCCAAACCCAGCAGCTGTCCTGAAAATCATCCCTGGCTGGATTTGGGGTGGAGGAGGCCATATCCACAGGCTCATCTGCTGAGGGCAGGTTTTCCCCCCAACCAATGAGGGAGGAGGAGACTTTTGGGTGTTTGGTGCAACCTCTGAAGAGGGAATGAACACCCATCCTCTGTTACACAAACTGGCTCAGCTGTAAAACACCCCCACCCCAGGAAGGCCACATCCATGGGACAGTCACATGTGAGGCAACTGAGGAGGTGTCATAATCCATCAGACTCCCAAAGTACTCCGCAGACTTATTCCTGAGGCCTTGCACCAGATGACTGCACATGAGGCAAAGTGATGCAACAGATCCAGTCTGCTGCAAGATAGTGTCAAACTTGCCCCCCCAGGGGAGGTACCTGTGTTTTCCCACTTGGCCCAAACATATATTAATCCATTTAACTCTATGTTTTGAGGGGGGGATCCTCACCACCAAAACGACCAGATGGATAGGATCAATGGGATGCCATTGGGATCCACAGAGTGGTGATATTTTCTACTGAATCTGTCTTTGTCATTGTCTCTCTGTCTGTCCTTCCTCTTTTATATTTCTTTCTCTATCTTTCATTTACTGTTAGATAAAATCCATACTATTGACTTTGGCATATAGTCTTGTTTGCACCTTAATTCAGGAAGAATCATCAGTCAAAATTTTAACAACTGGATCTTAACAACTGAGTAATCTCCAAACTGATAGGTTTTACAAGGGCATCACAGCCACTTCATTTGGTTTTTGCACACTCTGTAGTAGTTGACTAATTTCTTCTTTGTACTTAATAGGAGACTGTGCCAGTAAAAATCCCCTTTCCTTCCATATAGCTCCATGTGCATGTATTAATCCAAAAACATATTTAAAATAAGTTCACATGTTTACCCTTTTTCCTTCATCCATTTCTAGCACTTAAAGTCATTAATTCTGATTTTTGTGCCAGTGTTAATAGGTAAAGCCTGGGTTTCTATTGTCTGTGCTGAGGTTCCCACTGCATACCCAGCTGCCTGTCTTCCATTTTGTGCCATGCTGCTCCCACCAGTGCATAGGTTCAGTTTGAGAGGAATGATGGATTTGTCTTTACATGTTGTAATGCATTAAGGAACTTAGTATGATATGAAGATAAACCCTCTGTGCTGCAGAGTGGTTAGTCCCTTCCCCTGATTCCTCCCTTGTAATGTTTTTCTATTGGCTGTAATTTGTAACTCTTCCCCCTTTCCCCTCCTTTCAAAAAGCAGTGCGGGGCCAGTCTCTTCCTCTTTTCTGCTCCGGATCCCCTGAATAAAGCCAGGACATAGTCCCAAGAAAAGAGCCTCATTTTTACCTCTAATCCTTGCTATTTAGATATAACCCCCCCTCCTCTGGACTGTGGCTGGGCGGAACGCGGTTCCAGGGGAGCAGGGGGACTAAAATAGCATTTACAAACAAGCTGTGGGTCTGCTGGTAGATAAAACTAGCACTGAGAGATAAAAGAAACAATGGGAAGGATTCCACTGGTCGATGAATGGAAAAAAATTATTTGCTCTTACAAACAAATTGTAGGTTTGCTGATAAATGAAACTGGATATTGAAAGATGAAAGAAACAATGGGGAAAACCCATAAATTCAATAAGAATTAAAAATTAAAAGGGAGGGTTATACATTTGTTGTGGTTTTAAACCAATAACTAAGAAAATTACTTATTTCTTGCTGTGAGATATGGATTAGAACAAGAGCAAAACAGGCATAAAACTTAAAAGGAAAAAAAAAAGAAAGTTTATTGACAAACTACAATAAGAACACCAGAATAAACTTCCAGAAAAACCTTTTCATCCCCTGTCTACCCACTATTCCCTTGTTCACATGACAAAAGAGACAAAAACTTTGGAACTTTGATGGTTAAAACAGTCCCAATTCTTGCTACAGTCTTTTCACCAGTCTTTATAGAGAAACAGAAGTTTCTTCCTGTTAATTTATGGAGTTTCTCACAAGAAAAACTATTTTTTGTTATAGTTTTCCATTGCTCTAATGTTAGCTGCCCAGAGCTGCTGTTATTAGAGCCCACTCCTCCCATTTTCACATCACTCTCAAGTGTGTATGGGCCATGAGTCTAGGGATGGGATTTTTAAGGATAAGTTATTCAAAGGCAAAAAGTCTTCTTCATCTGTTTCTGTGAGCTTCACTAGAAAACAGTTTTCTCATTGCCTCTCAAGGCTTCAAATCTTCCAGCACTTCACTGTACCATAATTACTCTACTTTTTTACTCAAAATTTACACTTTGAACACTCTATTCCTCCCTATTTACTGTCATGAATTAAAGGAGTGTTTTCAAGACCTTATTGTCCATTTCCATAGTTTTAACAGAAAGATATTTCAGCTTAATTAAAGCATCTTCTTAGTTCTCTACCTTTTCTGAAGCTTCTTTTCTTTCCTGTCACTGGTAGTTTATAAAGTCTCTTTTCATGTTGATCACTCTCTTTTTCTCTGTCTGGATAAAAAGGTTAATCCGCAAGTCTCATCTGGGTAATGAAAGAGTTAAAATCTTGCCCAGGCTGTTGTAGGTAGTTCTGTGGCCTCGGCCGGTGCAGGAGCTGGAGCCGTCTGCGATGGAAAGGTCCTCATGGCTGCTCTGGAGAGTGTAGGCGCCGCGCAGGTCCAGAGCCTCTCTCCTTCTTCACTCAGCAGTTTCTTTTCTGAATTTAGTTACAGCAAAAAAAAACCTGCAGCCGAGCCAGAGATCGGCCCGGCCCGGCCAGAGCCCGGAGAAAACCTTCCGCAGGGCCTGCATCTCCCGGCCGGGAGACGCTGGGCCCAGCCCAGTCCCCGCCCGGCCGCATGGCCTGGGCAGGGAACGGGAGGCCTGGAGCTCTGCCACCCTTCCCAGCCAGGAAACAAAGAGAACCAAGAGAGCTCTGGTTTTACACTTTAAGGTAGGGTTCACAAGTTGATCCCACTTTTCAATGGCCTAAACTGCTGTCAATTCCCAGCAATGACTGATAATTGGTCAGGAGAAAAGACTCCAGGCAGTTCCCAGCAACTTAAACTTTCTTGAAGGTAAAGTAACTCCATGACAACATTAGAGGGGAATCTTCGGTATCAGGCGTTCTGGGAAGTCTGTACCTCTCAAGTACTTCATGCAGTGGGGAAAGAGAGAGGGACATGTGGCTGGGAAATTGGGATAAAAAGGAGGCTGCAACCTCCAAAAATTTTAGACACCCCAGGGCAATGCCCCATGGCCACTCTCTTTATTCGAATAAAGTAAAAGGACTCCTCTGTCTCCTTTTTGGACATAAACCTCTGGTGTTTGTGGAATAATTTTCCTGACAAAATGCGGGCTTTTGTCCGGGATATTTCCACAGTCCGGGCCAGCAGGCAGCAAGCGGAGCTGAAGGTGCGCCTCACCCAGTTTCGGTGAACAGCTCCCCTTGGTGGCGGCCAGCACAGGGCGATCGATTGGGTTCCCGAGACTGTCCAGGAGACAGACTAGTGGCGGACCAGGGGTGTCCGTGAAGAGTCCACGGGGAAGAACCACTGTAAATCTCATTGGTAAAATGGGATCTTTGGGGAGCAAACCTGGGAGGGCACCCATGGAGGGTAGCACAGGTAAAACAAGGTACCCATGGAGGGTTGCAAGGTTAAAGCCAGGAAGGGGCCCCAGCAAAAAGGATGATGACCCCATAATACTCCCGGAGAGTCCCTTGGAGAATGCTGAGATCTTGGGACAGGTTATGCATTCACTCAGAGGTAACTATGGAGATGATGGTAAAATATTGTTATTTTGTGTGGCCAGAGTATAAGTTGCCAAATGGACTTCTATGGCCACCTTATGGAGCAGATGGAATTTGTTTGTGTCAAATTTTGTGGAGGTATTTGGAGGAGAATTGGAAAGGATGAATTGAAGGGGAATGTGGATTGATATGGTTTAAACAAGCAGAAATCTATGTTTTATGAAAAAAAGGAGAAGAGGAAAAAGGGGAGTAAGAGGAAAACAGTGAGGAAAGGGATGTTTTTCAACACCTTCCCGTCTTCTCCTCTAGTGTTGCCAGCTGACCCAGGGCCAGCTCCAGGTATCCTCAACTTCTGGGGCAAAGGGATCAGGGAAATGCTGTTCCTATGGCCTCACTTGCAAAAAATAATGTGGTAGAGGGAGGAGAGCAGCATATTGTATCACCCCCTAGAACTAGAAGAGGAAGTGAATTTAAGATATCAGAAGCCCCCCGGACCCCAGAAACAGGGGTACACCAGATACCACTATGCCAAGTTCCCTTGGGAGGTCAAGGGGGAGGGTTTGGGTTTGTAATTGTACCACTTACTTATTGAGAAACTGCTCAGACTATTCAGCCAAGTCTTCACAGAAGTATGGCAAGCATAGTTTATTCCTATCTCTAGCACATTTTTATAGGGTTTGACAGGGTCCACGGGCTTAGCAAGTTACTATTGGTTAATACATATGGTTTTACATTCTTTCCCCAGAACACAAGGCTATTGTTTTTCTTTATTCTCACTGCTCCAGGAGGGTTTAAAGGACACTGCCTTTAATATTGTCACTTGTACTAAAGGTTGGCTTGTGCAGACAGGTTTTTACAAAAATATCATGCCCTCGTTCTGTTAAAATGTTTTACTACAATTCCCCCTTTGTCTTTTTGCACAAGCCAGGCTTTAGACACGATTCGTTTTACACTTCTACAAATACAAGAAAACATACAGCTTAAAACAACTATATTAATATCATAAGTAAAATCCGTCCCCCTTCCAGCACAAGAGACCTTAACCATCCAGTAATGCCCCAGCTGGCGAACCAACTTCCAATGGAGTCACTATCTTCTTTCAGGGAGTGTAACCCATTCTGTAACTGTTTTAGTTGTTTGTGGATGGAATCTGAACGATCAGTAAGGTTCAAACAGCACATGCCTTCAAACTCTTCACAACCATGTCCTTGTGCTAAGAGCAAGAGATCAATTGCAGCTCGATTTTGCAATATGGCATGACGTACACTACCTACATCAGCTGAAAGTTCACTTAACATTGTTGATGTTAAGTTCAGATCTTTCCTGGTCCAACAAGCGAGCCTTTTTAGAGTTGACAAGCCTTTAGCAGCAGCTGCTCCTGGAGTAAAAAAGGAGACTAGCCATATTATTTCACGACCCCAAAAGTCTGTCTCTAACATCATCACATTGTAATTCATCCAGGCTTCGCTTTGACCGTTTGATGCTTTTTATTTTACCAGCTATATTCAGCAATTGGTGTAAATTTGGACAGAACAAAGTAAGTTTCCCAAGGTAACAGGGTCCTCCATGTGGGCTAGTAGGAATTCCATTCCATGCTCTATCTCCACAGATTAAGAATATTGCACTAGGTAATCACCTTGGTGATCATCCTGTGAGATTGCACTGTGAATAAAAAGCTTCACATTTGGTGTTAGTAATAAGATCAACTATAGGGTTAACTGTAGTTCAGTGTTGCATCACTTTGTTGGAGTGGCTTTTTTGTCGGGGGTTCAAACACTATCCATCCACCTGAGGTATTGATGGAGCCTAACAAGTCTAATTCTTCTGGGGGCCCTATGGTAACATTGAGAATTTCAATAATTTTTGCTTACCAGCAGGCTTCAAGTTGTCTTGACGTGAAGCCAACAGTGCGATTGCACTCTCGTAACATTGCTAATTGATTCAGTCAAGTCTCATTACTAACTAAACCTTTAAATGCTTGAGGATCCCATTTAGGGACTCCTATGAGACAGGTGCGAAAAGGATCTCCAGGTGTGGCTAGGCTTAGACACATTGATTTTTGGCCTGTCAAGTGTGCCAGAGTGACCAATATGTTCTGTCACTTTTGGATGTTAATTAGCAGACAGTTGGTCGGGACTATACACAACACAATTACTATGAGCAGTTTGTTCCACACAAATGACACCATACTTTCAGAATCACAGCTAGGTTTTAAAGTTAAATGAACTTTCAAATATGCTTACTTTAACTCTTAAAGGGGGAATACTTACACCTTATACTAATGTCTTTTCTAAGATTATCAATAACCTAAAAATAACAATTATCACACAAGCTAAAAATTTTTATCTTAAACTATTCTCTAACTGCTTTTAACACACGTGCTCTGGTATTCATGCAATCTAAGCATGAAAGCAATTTGCTTAAAGGGTAAAAATACAATTACAATTTGCTTTTATATACAGTTAGATGGAGTCTCTATACTCTTTTAGATCTTCTACAATATTCTTATCACAAACAGACTGTGATTTAACATGATTCAGTCTTGGAACATCCGCTGCTCTTGTGACGTTAGCTGGCAGACAATCAGTGACTGACTGAGGGCATCAGCGTTCGGATTGTTCTTCAGATCCTTCGTGGCTGGTTTGGTCCATTGGCTAGGCACCCATAGTGGTCCAGCATCTGTGAAAACACAACTGTGACCACGCCCGTTAAACAGCAATGGATTTGGTCCCTCCCAGATACCTGTTTTTGATTCTTATAATATAATTTAATTTCTGGGGTAGCTTGCATCTTTATTTGACTATTATGAATTACCACTGGGGGCTGCTCTAAATCTCCAACTAAACTGAGGAAATTTAGAGTGAATAGTCTTGCTGCAATCGAATGACAGGGTCTGATTGTTCTGGTGTTTTTGATAGTAAAAGGTCTTAAAATCTTAGAAAATTTGGGGACTTAGAAAGAAAGTTAAGTTTGGAAAGCCCTGGAAAAAGTAGGCCCTGGGAAATGTTAGGCCTTGTACTTGCTAAAGATCAGGTCAAACTGCACCTGTGTAGTCAGTATATGATAAATTATACAATTGTTAGATGTGATTAGATGTATTTATTGTTTAAGGACCATGAGGTACAATGTTAGGGGGCTAGGGGGGATCACGAGAAATCCATGCTTGGGTAAAAACAATGCTTACAATAGAACAAGGTAAGTTTAATAATTAATATGTAAGTCGTATAATGACAGAGTATAAAACATGTTCAACTCAAAACCAAATCAGGTCAGATTTGGGTATGTGTATTCCTGACACCCACAGCTCTTCAATAAAGTACCTTCATATAATCATTCCGTGATTATGTGTGTTCCTGAATGCTAACATTTTCTGTTTACTTAAATACTCTTTTAGGGTTTTATGGGCTCTTTCTGCAATGGCTTGTCCAGTTGACACATGGGGAATTCCAGTTAAGTGTGTAACTCCCCATTTTTGTAAGAACAGAGACACTCGTGTCCCTACATATGCAGGCCCATTGTCTGTTTTCAGCTCTTTTGGCACTCCCATTACAGCAAAGCAAGCTACTAAATATCAGATTACATGTATGCTTCGCTCTCCTACTTGTGCAGTGGCCCAAATCATTTTTGAAAAAGTATCTGCTGTGACATGTACATATTTGAGGCGACCAAATTCAGGCACATGTGTTACATCCATCTGCCAGATCTCACAGGCTTGAAGACCTCTAGGGTTAACACCTAAGCATAGAGTGATTCCATATTGACTGCATTGTGGACAGGATTTTACAATGCCTTGTGCATCTATTGAGCTGATATCAAATTGTCTCTTTAAGGCTTTTGCAGCTTGATGAAAGAGAGCATGACTCCCTCTTTGTAAGAGACGCTTTGGGGGGTGGACGGTCTGAGACATGGCAGAGACCTCTATAGTTGAGTTAGGTGTTAGAAGTTTATTTCAGGGCGTGGGAGAGAGAGACAGAGAGAGAGCCTGCTATGAGCCAGAAGATAGAGCTCAAAGCAGGCTCTGAGAGAACAATACAAAAGGGGGTAAAATACGAATACATGAGCTCAAGACTTAAGATTGCTAAGAAAGAGAGTAACAGAAGTGAGAGAGCCAAGGAAAAGAGAGTAAAGAAGAGCAGGAAAGAGAGAACAGCAAGAGTGTAGAAAGCATGAGGCAAAAAGGCTAAGAGAGCGTAGCAAGAGAGTAGCAAGAGAGCTAAGAGAACCAAGAGAACTAAGAGAACCAAGAGAGTGAATTCTCTTTTACAATTACTTATATAACCTATACATTGAATACTCTATTCCTTTACTAACCAATCTTTCTAAGTATACTAATACAGTAACATTTGTATGCGACCTATAGAAATCGCTGCTTTTGCATATTTTTAGTTATCTCAGGGTCCTTTAGACCTTTCCTTATAAGGTTGGGAAGAGGGGTCTCAGCTTAGTTTTATTGCGGGAAAGAATGTGTTCTGGTATACCAGCCTGGTTTCTTTGAATTATCCAAACCTTGCTTTCATTTGTATTTCTTCCTGAGCCTTTCTGGCTAAAGAGTCATATTTATAATTTCTTTCTAATTCTACCTTCCCAACACCTCTTGAAGCTGTGAAAGAGTCTCTTGGTGCTGCAACAGCAGGACTGACAAATGTATCAGCTCTTGCATTGCCTTCTCCGAGACCTAACTTTGTTTGATGACTGCAGATGTGAATGATGCAACAAGATTCTTCTCTATCTTCAGTAGCTCTCTTAATTTTCAGGAATAGTTGACACAATTGCTTATTATTCGGTGGCTTGATGAGAGCATCTTTGATACGCTGGAGCACACCTACCACATAAAAGGAGTCTGAGACAATGTTCAGCTTTCTGTCTCGCCAACAAGACAATGCCCATGAGACAGCTGTAGGTTCCAATGTCTGCAGTGAGTCATGTGCATCTCCATCTATGGTTTTGCTTTTCCAACTCGAGCCTTCTCGCCAGGTGCAGGCTGCTTTTTTCTGTCGATTTCCTGCGTCAGTATATACTGTAAGGCCTTCCACTGGCTGTTGCACTATTTTGGGCTGTTGCAACCACTGCTGCTTTAAGATGATCTGTAAGTGTGGATCTATAAGTTGCCTGTTATGTACAGTTCCTGGATAACTGACCAGCACTAGTTGAATCAGTTCTGAATGTCTCAACATCCAATCAAGGTTTTCTATTTTTATCGGTAGACTTACATGCTCTGGTTCAGCGCCACTAATTTCCATAATTCTTGTTCTCGCCTTTTTGATGAGATAAGCAATTGCTTCTGTTCTCTGCCAAATACTCACAGGTGGTGTATGCAGTGTAAAAATCCACTCAAGGACTGTCAAATCTTCTGCACATTTTGTTGATAATCTGACTGTACTTCCTTGACAGGCTGCTTGGCATCTTGACAGCTCTCAGGTGGGTCTTCTCCCCCTTTCTCTTTTTGCCAAGCAGGCTAGTGGAATATGATAGCACACAGGGCAATGGGATGGTTACAGATCAAAAGTCCCAAAGGCACATCTGGCAATCTTCTGTCTGCTAGTGTTGAAAGTAGTTTCTTCACTAGGACTGTGAGACATTTCTTTTGGTCTACAGAAAGGGTAACAGGAATTTGTGTATCTGTGCCTTTCAAGAGGCTCACTAAAGGCGCCATCTCATCATTTCTGATACCAGCAATGGATCGTACCCATTGCAGATCTCCAATAAGTTTCTGTGCGTCATTGAGGGTGTTGATCTCACTAGTCAACTCCAATTTCTGTGGGTGGACTGATGAAGACGCTAAAATCCACCCTAGATACTTCCATGGGGCTTGTTTTTGAATCTTCTCTGGGGCAATCATCAAGCTTTTTGCAGCGAGTTGAGCTGTGATATATGCAAGGTCATCGTCTTGGAATGGATCACGTTGACAGAACAAAATATCATCCATGTAGTGGTAAATAATTGTCTGAGAAAGTTTTGCACCCACAGGCGTCAGTGCCCAATTCACAAACAGTTGGCACATTGTTGGGGAATTTTTCATCCCCTGTGGAAGGACTACCCACTCAAATCTCTGAGACCGGTGAGCATGTCAGGATTAAGTCCATACAGTACATCATTCTGATCTCAAGGTCAATTGGCTTTTAAAATAGCTAACCTTTTCCATTCCTTCTCTCACACCATAAGCTGTGATGGAGATAAAAGCAGACATGCTAAATTCTGGCTGTCTGTGGGACTATTAACATCAGAGGTGAATAACCAATCCAATGCAGTGTTTGCAGCTTCAGATTTAAAGCCATGCTCAGTAACTGCCTTTTTGGCTTGTTGCAAGATTTTCCAGTTGTGTTGTTCATAGCATGGATTTTGCTGGTCATATAAAATGGGACAAGCAATTGCTTCTGCTGCTTGCCATTCCCCTTCAAGGATTGCATCCCAAATGATGCCAGTCCATTTTTGCTTTGATTTTTGTTTTCTGTTCTCTTCTTCTAAGGTAGTAGAATTAGAGCTGGAAGAAGATTGTGGTGTTAAAAGTGTCTCTAAAGGTGGAGCAGACGGTTTCGGACGTATCATGTCTTGTAGTTGCTGAACAGACTCTGCTTGCTGTTTCAGCATTTGCTGCGGAGCTGTTTTCTCTTGAAGACGCTGAGCTCTGCTTGTACTTAATGTCTGCTCAATTCGGGCTTGCAGCTGTTGCACAAGTTGTT
Source organism: Pseudopodoces humilis (assembly GCF_049639895.1). Lineage (NCBI taxonomy): Eukaryota > Metazoa > Chordata > Aves > Passeriformes > Paridae > Pseudopodoces > Pseudopodoces humilis. The sequence goes on along the minus strand of NC_142211.1, from coordinate 12,408,076 downwards.
CTATTTGCGGTTGCCATTCTATTTGCTCTTTTTTCGATGCACCGTTACAATTGATTGGTTCTTCTCCCTCCGGTGGTCGCCTGTCTTCTGAATGCATCAATATATCGTCATCTGGGGGGAGAGGGATGTCCTGCGGTTTTCCCCAGTGAACAGTAGATGGCAGTGAAGGATAGAGTTTCGTCTTGCACTCTGGTGCTCTTACTTCCGCTGACGTGTGAGGCTCCGCCTGGCTGGGGCTGGGGCCGTCCCCTTCTGGAGACACCTTCATTTCTACATCTGCATTCGGTGGAGTAACTTCCAGTTTGGGCTCCACTGAGGCAGTCTCACCCACTCCGACACACCCCTGAGATTTTAAAAGTTCCAAGACCAAGCTTCATTGCTTCTTCGTGAGCCCTTTCACTGGCCAAATGTGCCCAACCCCAAAGGAAGCACCCAGATGGCTGATTGACGTGGCAGGAGGTGACTGCAACACATCTGTCTAGGATGGAGCCATGGCTTCCAAGGCAGAGGCCTGTAGTGGTTTAGATTTGCCAATTTCTATTTCCCGGCCAATGCACCAAATAAATGTCGTGGTTTTAAAGCAGCAACTAAAAAATCACTAGAAAACTTACTTATTTCTTGCTGTGAAATATGAATTAGAACAAGAGCAAAACAGGCTTAAAACTTAAAAGGAACAAAATGTCCTGGAGTGACTTTATGATACTGGTATCCTTAATCGTCTGGTTTATATTATATATTAAGTTCTGCACCTTTAAGACTGGCTTTGAGAGCAAGAGAGAGGAAAGAAGAAGCGCGCAGTTTGTGTTAAGGAAAAACATCACTCCCACACATCCCGCTCCTGGACTGTGGTGTCTGCAGCACAGACAGACAGCGGGACAGAGCTTCTCTCTGGCTTTTAGTTAGTTCTAGCTAGCTGAGGCAGAAGAGTTCCCTAGACCTTTGTTTGTTTTTTCCCAATTTTCTTAGATCTGTGCAAGCCTGCTCTGGACTGAACACCCAGCCAAACCCCGGGAGCTCACGCCTGTGGCCCACCGGGGCCTGGGCCTCGGCACTTTCCAGCGACGGAGAGACTGATAAGAACCTGAGCGAGCCAAGCTACACCACATGAAAAAGACTTTTTTTCCTCCTAGATTTACCATCCCATCGAACAGCAAGAGGTTTTATTATTTAATATTACTCAATTTCTGTTAAATAAACAGCTTTTTCCACTTCTCTCTAAGGAATTTTTTCTTTTCCCGGACCAGTTAGTGGGGAGAGGCATTTCCCTGGGGAAATCCCCATTTGGAGTTTTCCTTCCTAATTTGCCCTAAACTAAGACAAATACAGTTTTTTGGCGCCTGAACAGGGGCAAGAGAAAGTGGAAAAACCCGTACTGAGTGTTGGTTGTATTTATTCTGTATTGAGATAAAGCAGTCAGTAGCCATGTTGTTTGGATACATAATGTCTCTTGGGGTGGAGGCCTTCATGTGGACCTAGTCCCTAAAAGTTTTTGAAGTTTTAATACCTGTCTTTGCCCTCTTTCACAGTAGAGGGGCACGGATTAGAATGGTTATTGTGCTAAGCTCGGTAATAATGATTTATAGGAAGTTTATAGAACTACTGAAGTTTCTGTCAGGTATGTTTAGTTTATGGTTTCTTCGCCCGACCCTGCCTCCCAGTCCCAGTAGCACATTTTGAGAGTTTATTGGTAATTGCACACAGTTTGTTAGAGGAAGACCAGGGGATGAGGCTTTTCCGCCTTTTCTTTCCTTCTTCTCCTTTGAATCTGTTATGTCCCTCTTTGAGACTATCCAGTTTCCCCTGAGTGTTAAGGATACCACATTCCTGGTCACTTTCCTGGTAGTTCAGCTGTTGAGCTTCCTCTATATGGTCTGCAACTTCTCTAGAATGAGGGCTGAGATATCCAGAGGAGCCAACGAGACCCCTGCCCCAGAAGTAGACTCAGGTGTGGAAAATCCTGATTGGTGTAGAGAATGGGAGAAAATTGGCCGAACTCTGAAAGAATTTTCTGATCCCCCAGCCTGGGAATTTTCACGTGAACAAATTCAGAACCCAGATGAAGTAGAGAAATATCTGGAAGAGAATTGCTGTGATGATTCTAAGAAGAAAAATATCATTGCAATAAGCTGGGCCCTAGCGTATGCTTATCGCACGCTGCTAGATACTGTAGGGCAGGCAGATAAATCAGCAGCTACCCCAGTCACTCAGGCTGCAGTCAAGCCAGCAGCCAAACCAGACAGTGAGCCTAAGCCAGTGTCTGTTGCTCCTGCCACGAGAGGCATGAAATTCAAAACCAAAACCGATCGGCCAGTAGATGATGATAATGGTGATGCGGGGGAAGGACCCTCAAGACCAGCAACTGATCAAAAATCAGAAGGCACTGGTGAACCTTTCTCCCTGAAAGACCTTCGTGGCCTGAAAAAAGATTACACTCGACGACCTGATGAATCTATAATTAATTGGTTAGTCCGTCTGTGGGATGCTGCAGGTGAGGCTACAGTTCTAGATGGCACTGAAGCGAGGCATCTGGAGTCCCTGTCACACGATCCGGTTATTGACCAAGAGATGATGAGGGGGGCTGACCCTTATAGTCTCTGAGAACGGGTCCTAAGAAGTGTGGCACAAAGATATCTGTGTGCAAACGATCTCTATATACAGCAAACTCGTTAGAAAACCATAGAACAAGGCATTCAGCGTTTGAGAGAAATGGCAATAGTAGAGATTGTCTTTGTGAGTGACTTAGGTACTAGAAATCCAGACTTGGTGCCATGTACATCTGTGATGTGGCGAAAACTTGTTCGACTTGGGCCACAAGAATACGCTTCTGCTTTAGCAACAATGAAGCGAGATGACCGAGAAGAGACTGTGCTGGATATGGCGAAGAAGCTTCGAGCATATGCAGATACCGTGCATGGCCCCATGCAGGCAACAATTGCAACTGTGAGAACAGATATGCAAAACTTCCAAAACAAAATAGAGGAGAATCTCAAGAAACTCAGGGAGGACCTTCTTCCAGTCTCGGCAGTACGGACCAAGAGCCCTGGTACTCAACGCAGAAGTTCCCCAGATAGAGAGAAAAAGCTACGAGCTGAGCTGTGGTTTTTCCTACGTGACTGTAGAGAAAACATGAAAAGATGAGATAGAAAATCTACTGCTGCTCTGGCAAAACGAGTGCATGAATTAGAAAACAGCAAGACTCAGGGGAGATACTCTACCAAAAAGAAAGCCGCTCCAGTAGCCTGTAGTCAAACTGACAAGTATAATGATGACATGTCTGACTCCCTTGAAGAAACCTCCAAAACATATACCCAAGAAAAGAAGAATAACCAAGCTTAGAAGAACCCTGCCTCTAGCCAGGTCTTTTAGACTGCGTAGATTCGTTGGCCTAGCACATCAGAACCACGAAAATATGAAGCCTTGGTTGACACTGGTGCACAGTGCACCCTAATCCCATCAAGATATGTAAGGGCAGAATCTGTTTCTATTGCTGGTGTGAGAAGAGGATCACAAGACTTTACTTCAGTGGAAGCTGATGTGAGCCTGACTGAGAATGAGTGGAAGAAACACCCCATTGTGACTGGCCCAGAGGCCCCATGCATTTTGGGCATAGACTACCTCCGAAGTGGGTATTTTAAGGACCCAAAAGGGTTTAGGTGAGCATTTGGGATAGCAGCTGTAAAGACAGAGGGCATCAAGCAATTGAACACTTTGCCTAGACTGTCAGAGAACCCATCTGCAGTAAGATTCCTAAAAGTAGAAGAACAGCGAGTACCAATTGCCACCTCAACGGTGCACCGCCGACAATATAAAACAACTCGAGATGCTGTGATTCCCGTCCACAAGATGATCCGAGAGCTGAAGAGCCAAGGAGTGGTCAGCAAAACCCACTCACCCTTCAACAGCCCCATCTGGCCTGTGCGTAAATCTGAAAGAGAATGGAGATTGACTGTGGACTATCGTGCATTGAATGAAGTGACTCCACCTCTGAGTGCTGCCGTGCCGGACATGCTAGAGCTCCAGTACGAGCTGGAGTCCAAGGCAGCGAAGTAGTACGCCACTATTGACATTGCCAATGCATTTTTCTCCATTCCTCTGGCAGCAGAATGCAGGCCTCAGTTTGCCTTCACGTGGAGGGGAGTGCAGTACACCTGGAACCGACTGCCCCAAGGGTAGAAGCACAGCCCCACCATCTGCCATAGACTGATCCAAGCTGCCCTGGAAAAGGGTGAGGCTCCAGAACATCTGCAGTACATTGATGACATCATTGTTTGAGGAAAGACGGCTGAAGAGGTCTTTGAGAAAGGAGAGAAAATCATCCAGGTTCTCCTGAAAGCCGGTTTTGCCATCAAGAAGAGCAAAGTTAAGGGACCAGCTCGTGAAATTCAGTTCCTGGGGGTAAAGTGGCAAGATAGACGGCGTCAGATTCCTACTGATGTCATCAACAAAATCACAGCAATGTCTCCACCAGCCAACAAGAAAGAAACGCAAGCTTTCCTAGGTGCCATAGGTTTTTGGAGGATGCACATTCCTGAGTACAGCCAGATTGTGAGCCCTCTTTACCTGGTCACCCGCAAAAAGAACACTTTCCAGTGGGGCCCTGAACAACAACAAGCCTTTGCTCAGATCAAACAAGTGATCGCCCATGCAGTAGCCCTTGGCCCAGTCAGAACAAGACCAGACGTGAAGAACGTGCTCTACTCTGCAGCCGGGAGCCACGGTCTGTCCTGGAACCTTTGGCAGAAAGTGCCTGAGGAGACTCGAGGCCGACCACTGAGATTCTGGAGCCGAAGCTACAGAAGGTCCGAAGCCAACTACACACCCACAGAGAAGGAAATCTTAGCCGCCTATGAAAGAGTTCAAGCCGCCTCAGAAGTGATTGGCACAGAAGCACAACTCCTCCTGGCACCCCGACTGCCAGTGCTGGAGTGAATGTTCAAAGCAAAGGCTCCCTCTACCCACCACGCCACCGATGCTACATAGAACAAGTGAATCGCCCTCATCACGCAGCGCGCCCATATAAGAAACCCAAATCGCCCTGGGATTTTAGAGATAATTACAAACTGGCCAGAAGGTGAAAACTTTAGTCTCACTGATGAAGAGGAGCAGGAACAAGTGACACGAGCTGAAGAAGCTCCACCGTACAACCAACTACCAGCAGAAGAAACACACTATGCTCTGTTTACTGATGGTTCCTGTCGCGTCGTAAGGATGAACCGGAAGTAGAAAGCAGCCGTATGAAACCCCACACGACAGGTCGCAGAGGCCACTGAAGGAGAAAGTGGATCAAGCCAACTTGCTGAACTCAAAGCTGTTCAACTGGCCCTGGACATTGCTGAAAGAGAGAAGTGGCCAAAACTCTACCTCTACACTGATTCATGGATAGTAGCCAATGCTCTGTAGAGATAGCTGGAAAGGTGGAAAAAGGCCGACTGGCAACGCAGAAGAAAGCCAATCTGAGCTGCTAATGAGTAGAAAGACATCGCCACCAGGGTAGAGAAACTGTCTGTGAAAGTCCGTCATGTAGATGCCCATGTCCCCAAGAGTAGGGCTAATGAAGAGCACCGAAACAATGAGCAGGTGAATGAAGCTGCAAAGATAGAGGTGTCAAAGATAGACTTAGATTAGCAACACAAGAGAGAGTTGTTCCTAGCTCGATGAGCCCATAATGCCTCAGGCCATCAGGGTAGAGATGCCACCTATAAGTGGGCACGAGACCGAGGGGTGGATCTAACCATAGACAATATTTCCCAGGTTATCCATGATTGTGAAACGTGTGCCACGATCAAGCAGACCAAGAAGTTGAAGCCGCTATGGTACAGTGGGCAGTAGTCCAAATATAGGTATGGGGAAGCCTAGCAAATTAACTACATCACACTGCCCCAAACCCGCCAAGGCAAGCGGTACGTGCTCACAATAGTAGAAACCACCACTAGATAGTTAGAAACCTACCCTGTGCCTCATGCCACTGCCCGGAACACCATCCTAGGACTTAAAAAGCAGGTCCTTTGGAGGCATGGCACCCCTGAAAGAATTGAGTCAGACAATGAGACTCATTTCAAGAATAACCTTATAAACAGCTGGGCTAGGGAACATGGCACTGAGTGAGTGTACCATATCCCCTACCATGCACCTGCTGCGAGAAAAGTAGAGAAGTACAATAGACTGTTAAAGACTACCTTGAAAGCGTTAGGTGAGGGATCTTTCAAAAATTGAGAGCAGCATCTAGCAAAGGCCACCTAGATAGTTAATACCCGAGGTTCCACCAATCGAGCAGGCCCAGCCCAATCCAAGCCCCTGCATAAAGTAGACAGAGACAAAGTCCCAGCAGTACATCTCAGAAGTTTGTTAGGAAAGACAGTTTAGATCAATTCTACTTCAAGTACAGACAAACCCATTCGTGGAGTTGTTTTTGCTCAAGGACCGGGTTGCACATGGTAGATAATGCAGAAAGATAGAACAACACAATGTGTACCTCAAGGAGATCTGATAGTTAGGTGAAGATCATGAATAAATGCCCTTGTCTGTATATAATGTATGTGTTGTAAGGTTAAAATATATATATATTAATTTTGATAATAAGTTGACGATATGGAGATAAGGGGTGGAATGTCCTGGAGTGACTTTATGATACTGGTATCCTTAATCGTCTGGTTTATATTATATATTAAGTTCTGCACCTTTAAGACTGGCTTTGAGAGCAAGAGAGAGGAAAGAAGAAGCGCGCAGTTTGTGTTAAGGAAAAACATCACTCCCACACATCCCGCTCCTGGACTGTGGTGTCTGCAGCACAGACAGACAGCGGGACAGAGCTTCTCTCTGGCTTTTAGTTAGTTCTAGCTAGCTGAGGCAGAAGAGTTCCCTAGACCTTTGTTTGTTTTTTCCCAATTTTCTTAGATCTGTGCAAGCCTGCTCTGGACTGAACACCCAGCCAAACCCCGGGAGCTCACGCCTGTGGCCCACCAGGGCCTGGGCCTCGGCACTTTCCAGCGACGGAGAGACTGATAAGAACCTGAGCGAGCCAAGCTACACCACATGAAAAAGACTTTTTTTCCTCCTAGATTTGCCATCCCATCGAACAGCAAGAGGTTTTATTATTTAATATTACTCAATTTCTGTTAAATAAACAGCTTTTTCCACTTCTCTCTAAGGAATTTTTTCTTTTCCCGGACCAGTTAGTGGAGAGAGGCATTTCCCTGGGGAAATCCCCATTTGGAGTTTTCCTTCCTAATTTGCCCTAAACTAAGACACAAAGAAAATTTATTAACAAAAACTACAAGAATAAGAAACCAGAATAAAACCTCCAGAACAACCCTTTTCTCCCCCACTACCCAACCATTCCCTTGTTCACATGACAACATAGAGGCAAAAAAACTTGGGTGGTTAGAACCGTCTCAATTCTTGCTATAATCCTTTCATCAGTCTTTGTAGAGAAACAGAAGTCTTCTGCTAATCTATGGAGTTTCTCACAAGAAAACTATTTCTTTTATAGCTTTCTATTTCTCTGATGCCAGCTGCCCGGAAATTCTGCCATCAGTTGTCTCCTCCCATTTCACATCACTCTGAGGTGTGTTAGGGGTCACATGAGTCTAGGAATGTCATTTTTAAGGATGAGTTATTCAAAGGCAAAAGTTCTCTTCATCTGTTTTTGTGAGCCCCTCTGGAAACAGAACGTTTTCTCTTTGTCTCTTAAGGGCCACCAATCTTCAACAACTCTCACTTCTCCATTTCTGTTTCAGCATCACATAAGATCACAGCTACTTCACCATTTGCTCAAAATCCACACTTTGAAACACTCCATTCCTCCCAATATACTCTGTCATGAATTAAAGGAGTTTTTTTCAGAACACTATTGTCCATCTCCATAGCTTTAACAGAAAAATACTTCAGCTTATTAAAGCATCTCCTTATTCTCTCTCCTCATCTAAAACTTAATTCCTTTCTTCACTGTCTGATGGGTTTATGGTGTCTTCTTATATGTTGATCATCCCTCTCTCTCTTCCCCTCTCTCTGGGAAAAAAGGATTAATCTGCAAGTCTCAACTGGGTAATGAAAGAGTTAAAATCTTGCCCAGGCTTTGTAGATGGTCCCTCTGCCGGAGCAGCGACTGGAGCTGTCTGTGATGGAAGATAACTTCTCATGGCTATTCTGGGAGAGTGTGGCCACTGTCTCAGCATGCTGCAGGTCAACGGCTTTCTCTCTTTTTACTTGGTAGTCTCTAATAAAACTCAGCAGCAGCAGAAACTGCAGCTGAACTGTTGGAACTGTCCTGATCCAGCCTGGGCTTGCTAGCCTTCCCCCCCCCCCCCCCCCCCCCCCGCGGCCTTGTCCGGCCTGGTGGGGGGAGGAGGGAAGAGGCTGAGCCGAAGCCTGTTACCTTTTCAGAAGCCAGAAACAGAAGAGAGCAAGAAATTCCCAGACTTACATATTAAAGTAGGTGTTCACAAGTTGATCTCACTTTTCAGTGGTCAAAACCACTGTCAGTTCTCAGAAATGGCCAGTTATTGGTCAGAGAAAAAATTCCCATCAGCCTCCAGCAGTTTCAACTTCCCTAGCTCCCAAAGCTAATATTAAAGGTGCAGAACGTAACATATATATAAAGCAGGAGATTGGGAATACCAGTATCATAAAGTCACCCCAGGACATGGCCGCGACTGTGGACTCCACTTTCATATCTTTTAAGGTATTCAACACAACTCTCCAGATCAAACTGAGTGTTACTGCGTGTTTGCTTTTCCTCGTGATCTCTTTTTCCCATAACAAATCTCCTATGTCTTTCCATTCTTCCACTGCAAAAAGCAGCGGTGGCACCTGGAGGCACCCGATTTCTCTAGCCCATAGAATGAGCTTTTCAAGGTTCTTTTCCTTGACTGCTTTGCCTCGTTTAACAATAATGCTCAGAAGCAATTTCCATGCTGCCGCAAACTCAACTTCCATGTTGGCAGCCCTGGGCAGGTGGAGGGGAGCGACCCGTCCTCAACTTTTCCGCCCTGGGTTTCCCCCAGCTGCTCGCATCCGCGTCCCCCCACGCACGGACCGCCAAATCCTTTTGCCCACAAAAGGTTTCTGTTGGAACCCCCAGTACTGAGAAACCACTCAGACTATTCAGCCGAGTCTTCACAGAAGTATGGTGAACGTCGTTTGTTTCTATCTTTAACACACTTTTACAGGGTTTGACAGGGTCCGCGGGCTTAGCAAGCTACTATTGGTTAATACATATTGTTTTACTTTCTTTTCTCAGTACGCAAGGCTATTGTTTTTCTTTCTCACTGCTCCAGGAGGGTTTAAAGGACACTGCCTTTAATATTGTGGGTTGAACTAAAGTCTGGCTTTGGCAGACAGGCTTTTACTAAAATATCATGCCCTCGTTCTGTTAAAATATTTTCTACACTTACTACCCAGGATATAAGAGGGTTGAAAAAGGAATTACCCCCATTTTTGAATGATCCCATAGGGGTGGGGGAAAAGATGGAGGAATATTTGGGAAATGCGTATTGTACATAGAAGGAAGGATGGGGCTGGACCTAATGCACCTATAGTGGATGATGCCATCCCCCAGGTAGACCCCCAGTGGGACCCAAATAACCAGGCCACTCTGGATCACCTCTGCGATTATCGTGCTTATTTGATTAGGGTAATCAAATCTGTGGCTCCCAGAGCTAGCAACATCGCTGAGGTTATGTCATTAAAACAGGAGAAATATGAAAGTCCCTCTCATTGGTTAGAGAGGATTAGGGATGCCTTGCAGAAACATGGGGGGATGGATCCTGAAGGAACCAGCCTTTGACACATTGCTGAAGGTACAATTTTTTACTAAGGCTTGGCCAGATATAAGGAAAGGAGTACAAAAAGATGAAGAATGGCAGAATAAGCCTCTGGAGGAATTGGTTAGAAATACACAGAAAATATATGTAAGAAGGGATGAAGAAAAGGTAAAAGCTAAGGCAAAGATGATGGCAGAGTTTTTGCAGCCCTGAAGGAATAAACCTCAAGGTCCAAGGGGTTCCCCGGGACAGAGGGGATGGGGTTGGCCACAAGGAAGTGACAGAGGAATTCCCTCCTTGTGACAGGGGAGACCCGACCCAAACAGCAGTTGGGGAGCAACCAGTACACTATCTGCAGGGCAAAATGGTATTGGAAAAGGAAATGTCCACAGAAACAGCTGGAGGAGGAAGTCCAGATAATGGAAATGGTTGTTAGGGGTGTCAGGGGCTCCCATTATATCAAGGACCCACCATTCTGGAGCCCTTGATAACTTTTAAGGTGGGTCTGGATCAACAGGAGGTGTGTTTTCTGGTAGACACATTGGCCTCTTGATCCACCTTCAATTTTATACTTAAAAGGGGGAAACTGTCAAAAAAGTCTTGGATTATTCAAGGGATGAGTGGAAGGGATGAGTGAGTGCATTTTATTCAACCACTATTAATAGATGTGGGGGACAGGTTTGAAATGCATGAATTCCTGTTTGTTCCCAATTGTGATTGTAATTTACTGGAAAGGGATTTGATGGCTAAAGTGGGAATGCAAATTAGTATTCAAAAAAATGACAGAGTCCAACACTGATATCTTTGTGTAAAATGTCTGAGAAAGCTTATGCTGAAATTGATTGGGAAGTGTGGGCAGACCCAGGGAAATACAGAAAACTAGACACAGAGCCTCTCCAAATTACTTTGAAGCAACCCGGATAAGTGGTGTCTAAAAAGCAATACCCTCTTTCAAGGGAGGGAAAGAAAGGGTTGCAGCTTGTCATTGAGTCCCTGCTAAAAGCAGGTCTTTTGGAGCCGTGTATGTCTCCCTTTAACACTCCTATACTGCCAGTTAAGAAACCAGATGGAACCTACAGAATGGTGCAGGCTTTAAGGATAATAAATTAAATTGTCAAATCAAGGCACAGCTCCGGATCCCTATACAATCCTGAACCAGATCCCTTCTTCACATCAGGATTATTCAGTACTGGATTTGAAGGATGGTTTCTGGGGGTGTCCGATTACAGAAGATAGTAAACAGTATTTTGCCTTTGAGTGAGAACAGGCAGAAGGAGGGAAAATGGTAAAACAACAATTGACATGGACAGTTGTCCTGGGTTGATTATGATGTTAAATTGTATCCCCATTTGTCCACCTAACTCAGACACAGGTTTTGTATTCTTAAAATTTAATCTAAGAGTAAAAGTGAGTGGAAAAGAAGCACCAAGTCTGCTATCAGAGACTGTACTTGCTCCCCCCGCATCGGGAGTTTTGACTCCAGCACAGACAGACAACAAGACACAGATCGCCTTGGCTTTCCAACTAGCCGGAGCAGAGAGGTCTTCCTGGACTGTTTCCTTTCCCTTTTTCTGAAACAAATCGAACCTGCTCTGAACTGGGGACTTGGGGGAGCACCGGGAGCTTGCACCCGTGGACTACCGGGAGCCCAGCCTGGGCAGCGGCATTTTCCAGCGCCAGAGGGACTGATAACTGATAACAGAGCGAACACCCACAGGAAAGAGACCCTCTGAAGTTTGTCATCTCTTCGGAACGGCGAGAGGTTTTGTAATTTGATATTGTTCATTCTTGTGCTGGGTAGTGCTGTGCCTGTTAAATAAACAGGTTTTTTCCACTTCTCTCAGAGAAATCTCTTCCCGAACCGGTTGGGGGTTGGGAGAAAAGGGCCACGTGGGTTTGCTTCCCAGGGGGAGCCCCATTGGAGGTTTTCTCCCAAATTTGCCCTAAACCAGGACAAATACAACAGTCCTTCCACAGGGATATACAGTCACTGGTTTTGTTTAGGCAAGCTTTACAGAAAATATTAAGAGAGTACTCCACTCTCAGGAGTTAGGTTGTTGCAGTATGTGGATGATTTGTGTTATAGAAACATATGATATTATTGGCTTTTATTAAATATTAAAATAAATTGTTTATGCATAATGTTGGAAAACCTTGCTGTATTAATATAGTTTCTTTAATTTCTGTTATTGAAAAAACTTAGAAATAATTGTGTAATACATATATATATATATACATATATATATATATTAGGCTGTAGCATGGTATTAAAATAAAGACTACTTTTGTTCATATAACCCAGAGACGGAAAAGATAGAAACTCCCCCCCCCCCCCATTCTTAGATTATTTTATCCAGATGAATACAGCAGTGACCAGAGCTGCAAGGGAGGAATTTATTGAACCTCTGTTATTGGGGAGTGTGTGGCTCAACGGAGCCAAGAAGATTGATCTATTGGGGAGGGGGGAGTTGAAGCTAAACGAAGGAACATCGAAAACTTAAGTGAAATGTTTGAATCATGCATAAGCATTTATGAATATGCAAGAGATTTTTCTTTTTAAGGGACAATGTTAGTCAAGTGTGCTCCTGGTTGAATGCTGAGGCACCCAGCCATATTTGTTCATTTTGTTTTATTTTGTCTCCTAATTGTCTTTCTATTAAACTTCTAAAATTTTATAGAAAAGAATGTGAACCTCATTTTTCACAATTGGGTGCTTGCTCTGGGATAAACACCTCACCTCTGAGACCACCAGGAGATCCTGAGTGAGGAAAAGGTGTGCCCTGTCGAGTTTGGCAGACCCCTCTCAGTTTCTTCTGGCATGAATCAGTGGTTGCAGGTAAATACCCCATGGACATGAAGGAGAGAAATAAAGCAAAGGAAAGGGTAAAGCCTCCCTAAACCACAGTATTTAGCTCCATAATTTTTGTGCACAAAGACCCAAAGAAGAAAAAAGGATTGTAAGTATTTTTCAGGGGAGTGGGAAGGAGGGTTGAAAAATACCCCCCAAGGTGACTGGGACTGGGTCTCAGGGGAGAGGTTTGACCCCTCGGGGGAAGGGAGCCGAAGGTTTTCTTGGTACAGTTCACTGGTAAAACGGGATAAGTGTGTAGGTCCAGAAAACTTTGCCAGGTTGAAAATTAAATCCAAGAAATATGGGCTTAATGCTGCCAAATTTAGGATTAATCCAAGAAACCTGGAACATTTGAAATCTTACAGTACCCATGGGTAGATATTAACAAGTGACTTGAAAGTAAAAGGTACCTTATTTTGTTTTGTTGTAAGAATGAGTGAGGGTGAGTGAGACAGATGTGAGTATGAGTAAATAAATGTGTGGTTGTTTATTTAAGGTTTGACTTTGTTTTCTGGAAGGAGGTGGATTGTGTTGTGTTGTTGAGGAGGAAAAATGTGCTGTGGGGAGGTGAGAGTGAGGACGGGGGCAATGCCTCCATGGTGACTGGGATGGGCTGGGTCACAGTGGGGACACTTGGTGTGGTTCCCTTCCTTCCTGTGAGCTCCTGTCTTGGAGTCTCGGAGTGTCAAACCAAGGATGGGACTTGTGGTCCAGGAGCCGCAAGGGTTTTGCCCCAAATTGGTTTTCAAAGACACTGTGCCCCAGGGCGGTGGCTTTGGTTCCCAAGCAGAGTCAAGGTTATTTTTAGAAGTGATTCCCTCCACCAGCACTTTCCACTTTGCTTTCCCCTGGGCAGCTGGAGTTTCTGGGGGGGAGTTGCTCCTGTGTGCTGTGGGCTGGTGTACAGCTAAGGTGGGGCCTTGGGAAGAAGAAGCAGGACGAATTGAGGGGTTTCTCTGAGACCCAAATTTTCCATGCCAAAGTTTTGTAAAGCCTCGGGCACATTTGGTTCTGTAATCCCAGGAGTGAGGACTGGTGTGGGACTATCTCAGGGAGCTCTTAGCCAGATGTGCAAGTGGAATGCCAAGCAGTGCCAGCATGCGCTGTCAGATCCAATCTGGGGGCACTCTGGCTGCAGCTCTTGTTTTCCTAAGTCCCAGGAGAATTCCCTGTGTGGTTGTGCTGTGGGCTTCTGCAGCAGTAGGCTGTGTCTCTGCTTAAAGTCTGGGATTTTGGGAAGGGCAGTGAAGTTTGGAGAGGGGTTTGGAAGGATTCCAGGGGATGCATCTAGGGAGAAAATAAAGAAAAAGTAAACTCTTCTTTTTTTGGGGGGGGGGGGGGCAGTTTGAGTGCCATCTGAAGCCTTTGATAACTTTGGGGGTAGGCCCCCAAGGAGTATTAGAATTTGTGGTTGATTCTGAAGCAGAAAGAACCTGTGTGGTAGAGATTCCAGAAGGATGTGGTGTAGGTGGTGACATGGTAGAGGTAGCAGGGGGAGAAGGGTTTGAGATTCCTATCATTGAAGCTGTAGAAATTGGAGGAGAAACCAGAATAGGAACAGGAGATGTCTTATTAGTTCCTGGAACAGACATTAACTTGTTGGGAAGGGACTTGCAAATACAATTAGGAATGGAGGTTGTGCCGGGGAAGGAAGATATCGGGAACACCTGGGGACACTGGGTTGGGGCTTGCCAGGTTTGGAGGTTGTTTGACCTTTTTTATGCAAATGGTGGGATCTCGGGGGCTGCAGTGGCAGCTGGTCCGTGTGAGTGGCGGCCAGCAGGGCCCAGCATGGCGGCTTCCAGTTTTTGCCCACCCAGTGGAGATGGTGTGGGGCGCAGTTTGCATGGACCACTGCTGGGGTCGGGACCTGCCTTGGCTGTGCCAGGGTCTCGAGGGGCGTGGGGTTGCCAGATGCCCTCGCCGTCCCAGAGGCCGCACCAGGAGCGGTTCACACAATTTGCCGCTAAGGAGCAGGCTGGCCCGGTGGCAGAGCCCCCAGACTGGAGTGCTGAAGCCCAGTGCTGTGGTCTTCGGGACCTGCTGCCTCAGCTGTGGTGGGAGCAGGGTGCGCTGAGCGTGCCAGTCCTGTGTGTGTGGGGACAGTGCAGGACAGAGAGGCGGGGTACAGGCTTTTACCCCAGGGTCCCCATGCAGGTGGCTGTCTATGAGTCCCCCTGCCCGCAGATTGAGCTGTTAAAACAGAGCCCGCCCTGCCAGGTGCCACGGCGGCAGCGGGGAAGGAGCGAGGGACAGCCTGAAAGAGATGCTGTGAATAAAAAGGGCAGTGGGTGATAAGACCAAGGCAAAGGTAGCCTTAATCTCTCGCTAGTTCTCCAAACTTCACCAAGTTGTTTAATTTTGATCTCTTAAAGTAAGATTTCTTTTTATCTTTTCTCTCTTTCTTTCCATTTTTTTGTTGGTAAGAGGAAGGTTTTTTTTGTTCTAAGAAACTGTTAGAATAAATCTGTGAAGCTAAACAGTTAAATATTACCCAGAGGTTTTTCGTGGTTTTAAAGCATTAGCTAAAAAATCAGTAGAAAACTTACTTATTTCTTGCTGTGAGATATGGATTAGAACAAGGGCAAAACAGGCTTAAAACTTAAAAGGAACAAAGAAAGTTTATTAACAAAACTACAAGAATAAGAAACCAGAATAAAACTTCCAGAACTTCTTTTTCCCCACGGCCCAACCATTCTCTCGTTCACATGACAACATAGAGATAAAAAAGACCTTGGTGGTTAAAACAGTCCCAACTTTGCTATAGTCTCTTCATCAGTCTTTGTAGAGAAAAAGAAGTTCTCTTCTGCTAATCTATGGAGTTTTTCACAAGAAAACCATTTTCCTATGGTTTTCTATTTCTCTGATGCCAGCCTCCCAGAAAACTCTGCCATCAGTTCTCTTCTCCCATTTCACACCACTCTGAGGTGTGTTCGTGGGCCATGGTTCAAGGGATGTCATTTTAAGGATGAGTTATTCAAAGGCAAAAGTTCTCTTCATCTGTCTCTGTGAGCAACTCTGGAAACAGAAGTTTTCTCTTTGCCTCTTAAAGGCCACAAATTTTCAACAACTCTCACTTCTCCGTTTTTGTTCCAGCATCACATAAGATCACAACTACTTCACCATTTGCTTAAATTCACACTTTGAAATACTCTATTCTCCCCAAAATACTCTTTCATGAATTAAAGGAGTTTTTCAGAACACTATTGTCCATCTCTATAGTTTTAGCAGAAGAATATTTCAGCTTATTAAATCATCTCTTTATTTCTCTCCCCATCTGAAGCTTAATTCCTTTCTTCACTGTCTTTGATAGTTTATGTTGTCTCTTTACCTGTTGATCACTCTCTTTTCCTCTCTCTCTCTGGAAAAAAAAGGATTAATCTGCAAGTCTTAGCTGGGTAGTGAAAGAGTTAAAATCTTGCCCAGCCTTTGTAGATGGTTCTGTGATCTCTGCCAGAGCAGCCGCTGGACCTGTCTGCGATGGAAGATTTTTTCATGGTTGCTCTGGAAAGTGTAGTCACTGTCTCAGCCCACTGCAAGTCAATGGCTTTCTCTCTCCTTACTCGGCAGTCTCTGATGAAACTCAGCAACGGCAAAAACTGCAGCCGAGCCAGGGACCGGCCTGGCCTGGCCAGAGCCCGGGGAGAAGCCCCGCAGGCCCCATCTCCTGGCCAGGAGTTGCGGCAGGCCCAGCCCAGCCCCCGCCCAGGCCACATGGCCTGGGCAGGGGACAGGAGGCCAGTTGGAGCTCTGTTACCTTTCACAGCCAGGAAACAAAAAGACAAAGAAATTCCCGGGCTTAGGTTTGAAAGGGTGGTGTTCACAGGTTGATCTCACTTTTCAATGGTCAAAACTGCTGTCAATTCTTAGAAATGGCCAGTTGTTGGCTGGGAGAAAAACTCCCACCAGCCTTCAGCAGTTTTAACTTCTTTAGGTGTTTCTCTTTGTTTTCTTAGATGCCAATCTATCACAAGGCTAAAAAGGTAATAGATGTGGTTCGTCTCATGTCAAGACTAACCTGGCCTTTCTCATTTAACTAATTATGGCTCACAAAAAGAAAATTTACCTCTATATTTCCCTTTATAATTTAAGCTTTTTTTGCTAAACCCAAAAGTTTTGGAGAATGCTGATGGAAAATCCTGATGCGAGGTTTTCACTGTGCAGGTGCTATTAAGAAGTCCTTTTCAGGTACTACTGATAACTGAGGCAGCAATCTGAACCAAGGAAAGAGGGTGGATCCATACCAGTAAAATCAAAGGACTAGTGAAGGAACCTGACGAGTGGCCTATATAACATTTGAACTGGGTGATACCAAATTAACTCTTAAGTGGGACTGGTTGGTAAAGAGTTGGGACTGTTAGCATTCGTGAGCACACATAATCACAGGATGATTATATGCAGGTGCTTTTATTGAAGCACACGGGAACTAGGGGTATCAGCAACCCAAATCTAGCTCCATTGTCTTTGTTCAAAGTGCACATATTTATACAATTTCAGCTGTAGCAGTAATCACTATAACAACTTCACCAATATTGCTTCATTGAACCTTAGCCCCTACTTGTATGATCACATATGAATCTTATCTTTAGGTGTCTTAGACACCCAAAGCACCAATTCCCGTTACTACAAACATCTTAGCTTGCTAAACCATCTCAAATACAAAGCATTCTTGCGGCCTATTTTTCATGGTTTTCAGAAACATTTAAACCCATAGTAACAGGACGATCCAAATGATCCAAGGAATGTACAAAAAATCACACCTAATTGAGGAGTAAGGCCAAGCTTATATCAGTGGTTTCAAGTGCTGCCTCGACAAACTCTGAGATACCTCTGATACCCTCCTCAGGAAAAGATACTTCCACGTCAAACAGGAGGATGAGGACTGTTTTGGTCAGGAGGTCCTCATATCCTGGCTTTAACCTGTGACTTATACAAGGAGAAGGGAGAATTACAACTTCCATCAGTGCCATACCATATACCCAGCGTGAATCATCCCAATGCTAGACATGCTAGCTGGGTTAAAAGTAAATGCTTAAATTGTGGAAAAATTAGTGTTGTAGTTGACAAAATTAAGGCTCTCACGTCATGAAGTGTTGTATGCCAAATCTACTAAGAACAATTGAAAAAATAACTCTGTTGTGTGGGTGGGAATTACTGGTGACTGTTTAGTGGGAAATACCTGAGGACCGGTGGTAAACAACGGTTAAGAGGTGCAAAAAATTATTTGCCTGGAAAATGACAAAAAGGAGGTGACAAGGAAATAGAGGACAAGACCAGGTTGACCTCTGTACTCGCCACCAAGAAAATCCTATACACCTGCTATGGGCTGCTACCCCGTAGGCAGGGGATGCGGGGGTATAAGCCATACCCTGCTATCGTTTATGTCCCCCAGCCTCTTTGCGACCGCAATCCGCCCAGCTGAGGCCCAGAGAGGGGGGAGATAATAATAATAGCAATGACTTAGGGAAGAAAACGAGGCTTTTTTCTCTTGGGACAGAGTCCCAGCTTTAATCAGGGGAATCCAGTGCAGAAAAGAAGAAGAATCTGGTCCTGTGCTGTCTTTTGAACTGAGGGAGAAGTGGGTAGAGTTACATGTTGCAACCAATAGGAGAACATTACAAGGGAGGAGTCAGGGGAAGGAACTAACACTCTACAGATCAGAGGGCATGTCTCAGGATTATACCATATTTCTTAATGCACTACAACACCACCTCTGTTATTCCTTTTTGTTGTCACTCATTTTTTGTCTTTTCCCTTTTTTGATACTGGCAAAATCATGTCACAGATGCTGCTGAAAGCTGTATATGGAAAAACACCGAAGTTCCTTTTTAATTACTCCTACACATGTCAACAGTCACTGTTAAAACCCATCCAAACTAAGTAATTGTATGCACAACGGGAAAAAATACTGGATTGTAGAAAACTTAGGAACAAGGGGTAACAGGTTGGGAAGTGAATATCCAAAAGGGGAGAGAGCTGAAGAAGGAGGTGTTGGTGGGCAATTTAATACATCAGATTGTTGTTTGAAAATAGATGACAATGGGGATGTGTGGACATGATTTTCTGAACCTGAGAGTTTCAAGCTCTCAGGGGCTGATCTGTTCCTAAGGGAAAGTCTTTTGGGTATTTTTTTCTCTCTCAAGCACTATTGTGAAAACAAGGGAAAACAAGGTTTTAGTTTTCTAAAACAAAGACACAGGTGTTCTGAGAATATGACACTAGAGGACACGAAGTAGAGAGCAAGGGTTCAATCACGCAGCAGCCAGAGGTTTACGTCATGAGGCAAAAGCCTTTATTTTGGGGTTTTTCAACTCTTTTTATAAAGTGTTCTGATACAGGTTAACCTGATTGGTACAAGGAACAATACCTCCCTCATCCCATTGGTGGGGCAAGAGAAAAACACTCTCAAAATGCTATTTAAATCCCCTGCTCGCACCCCCGGGATGGCCCCCACCCTGCCGCGGTCCGTGGGGGTGGGGGGGGGGGGAGTTTTTATAGCAAGGACAAGAGATGAAAGACAAGGGGTCTCTTTTCTTCCCGAGACAAGGTCCCAGCTTATATCAGAACAGGGTCCTGGGCAGAAAAGAGGAAGAATCTTGTCCCGCGCTGGCTTTTGAACAGAGGGAAAGGGGGTAGGGAAAAGCAGGTTACAACCAATAGGGAAAAACCAAAGGGGAGGAGTGAAGGGAAGGAACTAACAAACCACAGATCAGAGGGGAAGCATCAGGAGTACACCATGTAATCATAATGCAATACAACATCAGAACATCTGTTTCTTTGTTTTCGGAAACTAAAACCTTGTTTTCACAACAGTCCTTGAGAGACAAAAAAGTTGCCAAAAGACTTTCCTTTAGGAGCAGATCAGCCCCTGAGAGCATGAAACTCTCTCAGGTTTATAAAACGATGTCCACAGTGTTGTTGTTCTGGATATAGTCAATGATATCAGAAAAATAGCCCATGTATTGGTTCAAAAAAGGGAATCAATGCTAAAACAAGCTGGTGGAATAACCTACTGGGAATAGGATGGTGGAAAAAGCTTGGCTTCTTCCTTTTCTGTGCAACAGCTGGTTTGGTATTTTTTCCTTGTTCAATTCTCTGTTTTATCCATCTAATTACATGTGTAATCCAAAAACATGCAAATGGACAAGAAATATTGCTCAAGCCAAATGATTTATAAAGAATAAAAGGGGGGTTTGTTATAGAAACATATATTATTAGCTTTTAGCAAATATTAAAATTAATGTTATATGTATAATGTTGGAAAACTTTGCTGTATTAATATAGTTTCTTTAATTTCTGTTATTGAAAAAACTTAGAAATAATTGTGTAATACGTATATATATATATATATATATATATCTCCTTTAGGCTGTAGCATGGTATTAAATTAAAGACTGCTTTTGTTCATATAACTCAGAGACGGAAAAGATAGTCAGAACCCTTCCCCCCCGCATTCTTAGATTATTTTATCCAGATGAAGACAGTAGTGACCGGAGCTCCAAGGGGGGAATTTATTGAGCCTCTGTTATTGGGGAGTGTGAGACGCAATGGAGCCAAGAAGATTGATCTATTGGGGAGGGGGGAGTTGAAGCTAAACAAAGGAACATCGAAAACTTAAGAGGAATGTTTGAATCATGCATAAGAATTTATGAATATGCAAGAGATTTCTCTTTTTAAGAGACAATCCTTTGTTAGTAAGGTGTGCTCCTGGCTGAATGCTGAGGCATGTTGATATATTTTATATATTAGTAAAGGCCTGTCTGCACAAACCAGTCTTTGAAATAAGTCGTGATATTAAAGGCTAAAGTCTTGAAACCTTCCTGCAGAAGAGAGAGTAAAGCAAAACAATATCCTTGTGTACAGGAGAAAAAATGTAAACCTATGTGTATTAGCCAATGGTAACTTGCTTAGCCCGTGGACCCTGTAGAACCCTATAAAAGGTGTGCTAAGGATAGAAATAAACAGCGCTCACGTTTACTTCTGTGAAGAGTGGTGAAAAAGCTGGCGGTCTCTCAATATTTGGCACTCAAACGGGACACCCTGTGGGCAGGGGGGCTTCGGTGGGGCCACGCACGGTGGGACGAAGCCTTGGACCGAGGTTGGTGGAGCGGATCTGAGCGCAGATAGACGCTGCCTTGGATCGGTACCAGATAGGCAACCCGCAAATAAAGGGGGGCGAGTCGCTGGGGGAGTCCCAAGGCGGAGGCATAAGAGAGGGGTCGCGAGCATCCCCCCGCCACGGCCGCGTGGAAAATGGAAATGGAGTTCGCAGCAGCTAAAAAACTGCTTCTTTTTATTCTCGTTAAACAAGGGGAAGCAGCCCAGGAAAACAACCTGGATATGCTCATTATATGGGCTAATTATCACGGGCATTTAGTAGTTCCCCCACTGCTCTTTGCAGTTGAGGAACGGACGGATTTAAGGGCTCTGATATGGGAAATGGCAATCACGGAAAAGAGCAAGGACACTGTGTCTCTCGGTCCAACTTGGCAGATTGTAATTTATACCTTAAAAAACAGAAAAGCGAGATATGCTGAGGCTGTGAGCCCCATAATTCTACCTGCATCACAGCAGCAGATGCCTTTACCTCCCACTGCTGGGCAAGCACTCCTATCTATGCTGCCCATGGAAAGAGGGAGGGAGAGTCAGAGAGAAGAAAATAATGAGAAAGAAATTCCACAGCAAACGCTGAAACAAAGAACAGAATCTATTCAGTTATGGCAGGATGTGATACATCCTGAACTACTTGCTCCACTATTGGAGACACTTTTAACATTACAGTCTTATATAAGTTCCAAGTTTACTCACCTGGAAGAAAAGAAGCCAAATTTCTATTGGTTTCCACCCGAACCAGGGGGACATGGGCGGAGCACTGAGGTGTGTGCAGAGAGCGGGGGCACCCCCAAGGCAGAGGCAGTGCAAGAAAAGTTCCAAGGCCACGCTGAACAGTTACAGGAGCAGCTGAGCAGAAACAGGTGGCTCAGTCAGCTTCAAAGAGAGACAAAATAGCCAAAAAATCACAAACTATATGGTATCTAGTTGGAAATTCATTACTGTAATTAGAAGTTGATAAGTTGCAATGGTTAGCACCTGGCCGTGAGAGACTTTTCATGTAACATCGCCTGCTTTTGTAAAAATCATGCCCTTTTTTCCTCTATCGGCGAACAACGAGAGAGAAATTGAGAGAAAAAACTGCATTTGTTAAAGTTAACTTTGTGAGGTTTTTTTCTTTCTCTCTGTTTTTCCTCTCTGCGAGAGTATGTGGGGGATGACAAAGGAAGATAACAGCAGCAGAGAGCAGCAGCAGAAGCGGGCAGTCCATCCCCCCCCTGCTCCCTCTCTAAGAAAAAGCACCAGGACAGTACCCAGTTTGTTAAAAAGTCATGATGCATTGGTTTTTTAAAATGTTTTTATATACCCTTTTAGAGTTAATTCTGTGTTTTAAATAATTATGAGTTTATGCAGTTGCAGTTTTTAGAGTTTTACTAGAGAAATTATTGTGATTCTTTAAAAGTTAAAAAAAAAAAAAAGAAAAGAAAAAGAGAAGGGTGCTTAAGGTGAATGTTAACAGAAGTTACCTTGAAATAATTAGCCTTAAAACCTAAGGTTAAAATCTGGTATGATTTAAAGCTACTAAGAAAACCTTCCAATTAACGTTATCTACAGAAGAGATTTGTGGTTTAAAAAATAATTAGTTAAGAGAACTTTACTGTACAAGACAAAGTTAAGTTAAAGCATATATTATCTATTTGCTTGTTTTTTCCACAACTTTAATTAGGTAATTCCAATGTGAGTCCTTTTGTTATATAAAACACATATAACTGCATATATAACAATTTGAATTTTGGATTTCAATTAAAAATTAGACTTACCGTTTCTGAAAAGTGCTACAAAAGCTGAATGGCAACTTGCCAAATCCTGTGTTGTTGTGGTTTTTCTCTAGAAAAACTACACTTTAAAAATCCTTACCAACTTAAGCATATACTAGGCAAATTCCTGTTATGAATAAGTATTTTTAATAACATTTGCAGTTATTGTGAGTTATTCTCAAAGCTAAATGACATAGAATTGTGATGTATTTGTTACATTTTTATCATCTTGATAGTGAATCCATTTTACTGTTATATTGTGTTTAAAAGGTATATATCAAATTTATAGTTGCCTTTTTGTAAAAACAGAATAAGATTGTTATGTTTTTATTTGATATAGATTAAATGTTCATAGAATTAAGAAAAGTCAAGTTTCATTATGTTAAGGCTTGAATGTTTTTAAGTTAAGTTTTATAACTTGGATATTCTTTTAAGGTTAAGTTTTGTTATTTCCTTTTGTCATAAATAATTTTTATCAGGTTTAAATATTGTTTAATTTAAATTGTTTTATGTTTTATTGGAGACATTTGTCTAAACTGCAAGGTATACTTATTTTCCTAGAGAGATGAAGACAGCCACAACTGAAACAGCAGTGATGGAACACTGGTGAACACCGGCTTGTGGATAGAAGTGAATGCAGTCTGTGACACCCTTGACTTCATTGGGAGTTCTATTGTTTGTTGCAATCTCTGCAGTTTTTGTTTCTTATAGCTTTCTTATTTTTCAGTGTTTCCAGAATTTTAAGATGTACCATTGCTGAGGGTCAGCTGCCATGGGAGAGGCTTCAGATTAAACCAACTGCTGCATGGTTTAATTGGTCTGGTACCTAAGGCTTCTGATCATTTGCTTTGTACAAATGCATTTTAACAGTTTGCTGTGCTGTAAGCATCTCATAGCTGCTACTATTGAGAACCTTGTTTTAGAAATATGTTAAAAGGCATCTTTCCAGTTTAAAGCCTAGACCCTGGCCAAGCCTTGACTTTACCTGGATAGAATGTTTGCCAACAGATCCAGATGTTTTCTGTACCAAATCAGTATTTGAGTTGCTTTTTGACTCAGCAATTTGACCCTATTAACATGACAGCTGGATCAATTTTGAAGTGGGCTTGGAGAATCATTTCGGGAGGTGGTTATCCAATCCTTCACTGATTTTTTTTTGTTTCTGTTTGTTTGCAAACTATAAGATGCTGGTGCACTGTTTTAGTAGTTAATAGTAGTTTTATATTACAAATGTTATTAATAATGTTTATGATTTAATTGATTTTTAACTGCTATAGGTTTTTTATTCATTGCGTATATGGTTTTGTGTTGATGTTGATGTTTGTAACAGAAGTACATCTCATCTTTATTTTTTTTTAAAAAAAAAGGGGGGAAATTGATGCCCTAAAAGCATTTGATTAGTGTATTTCATTAACTTCAAAGGAAGAAGTGTCTGTGTTTTGTTGGCAGGTTGTCGTGGTTTTAAACCAATAACTAAGAAAATTACTTATT
Organism: Pseudopodoces humilis; assembly: GCF_049639895.1. Classification (NCBI taxonomy): domain Eukaryota; kingdom Metazoa; phylum Chordata; class Aves; order Passeriformes; family Paridae; genus Pseudopodoces; species Pseudopodoces humilis. The sequence continues at coordinate 12,384,104 of NC_142211.1, read as the reverse complement.
TCTTGCTGTGAGATATGGATTAGAACAAGAGCAAAATAGGCATAAAACTTAAAAGGGAAAAAAAAGAAAGTTTATTGACAAACTACAATAAGAACACCAGAATAAACTTCCAGAAAAACCTTTTCATCCCCTGTCTACCCACTATTCCCTTGTTCACATGACAAAAGAGACAAAACCTTTGGAACTTTGATGGTTAAAACAGTCCCAATTCTTGCTACAGTCTTTTCACCAGTCTTTATAGAGAAACAGAAGTTTCTTCCTGTTAATTTATGGAGTTTCTCACAAGAAAAACTATTTTTCTTATAGTTTTCCATTGCTCTAATGTTAGCTGCCCAGAGCTGCTGTTATTAGAGCCCACTCCTCCCATTTTCACATCCCAAGTGTGTATGGGCCATGAGTCTAGGGATGGGATTTTTAAGGATAAGTTATTCAAAGGCAAAAAGTCTTCTTCATCTGTTTCCGTGAGCTTCACCAGAAAACAGTTTTCTCATTGCCTCTCAAGGCTTCAAATCTTCCAGCACTTCACTGTACCATAATTACTCTACTTTTTACTCAAAATTTACACTTTGAACACTCTATTCCTCCCTATATACTGTCATGAATTAAAGGAGCGTTTTCAAGACCTTATTGTCCATTTCCATAGTTTTAACAGAAAGATATTTCAGCTTAATTAAAGCATCTTCTTAATTCTCTACCTTTTCTTTTCTTTCCTGTCACTAGTAGTTTATAAAGTCTCTTTTCATGTTGATCACTCTCTTTTCTCTGTCTGGATAAAAAGATTAATCCGCAAGTCTCATCTGGGAAATGAAAGAGTTAAAATCTTGCCCAGGCTGTTGTAGGTAGTTCTGTGGCCTCGGCCGGTGCAGGAGCTGGAGCCGTCTGCGATGGAAAGCTCCTCATGGCTGCTCTGGAGAGTGTAGGCGCCGCGCCCAGCCCGCTGCAGGCCCAGAGCCCTTCTCCTTCTTCACTCAGCAGTCTCCAGTGAATCCAGCCACAGCAAAAAACCTGCAGCCGAGCCAGAGATCGGCTCGGCCCGGCCCGGCCGGAGCCCGGAGAAAACCCCCTCCACAGGGCCCGCATCCCCCGGCCGGGAGACGCTGGGCCCAGCCCAGTCCCCGCCCGGCCGCATGGCCTGGGCAGGGAGCGGGAAGCCTGGGGCTCTGCCGCCCTTCCCAGCCAGGAAAACAAAGAGAACCAAGAAAGCTCTGGTTTTACACTTTAAGGTAGGGTTCACAAGTTGATCCCACTTTTCAATGGCCTAAACTGCTGTCAATTCTCAGCAATGACCGATAATTGGTCAGGAGAAAAGACGCCAGGCAGATCCCAGCAACTTAAACTTTCTTAAAGGTAAAGTAACTCCATGACACAGGTTCAAAAAGGTCACCTGTTCATCTGACCAGACTGTCTGCCTCTGAACACACAAGATCCAGTGAACAGAGAAGTCACCACACAACCTTGATACTCCAGACAAGATCAGAAGTGGAGCTGTCAAGAGACTGTTGTGACTGAACACTACACAGACAGTTTACCAACAGAAATTTTATGTTGTGATTATGATGTTGTGTTTCTACCAATTGTTTCAGTTATTCTCTGTTTTAAGATTTAGAAAGATCTGTAGAACAACGTAAACATCGATGCCTTCAGTCAGTCACCGATCAGCTGCCAGCTGACATCACGGGAGCAGCGGATGTTCCAAGACTGAATCATGTTAAATCATAGTCTGTTTGTGAAAGAAATTCTGTAGAAGATCTAAGAAAAGTGTAGAGACTCCATCTAACTGTATATAAAGCAAATTGTAGTTGTGTGTTTACCCTTTCAGCAAATTGCTTTCACGCTTAGACTACATATATACCAGAGCACATGTGTTAAAAGTAGTTAAATAATAGTTTAAGATAGTGTTTAGCCTGTGTAGTAATTGTTATATTAGTATAAAGTATAAGTATTCCCCCTTCAAGAGTTAGTATCAGCGTATTTGATAGTTCATTTAACGTTAAAGTTTTAGCTGTGAGTTTGCAAGTATGGTGTCATTTGCATGGAACAAACTGCTTATAGTAATTGTACTGTGTATAGTCCCGACCAATTGTCTGCTAACTAACATCCAAAAGCAACAGAACATATGGGTCACTCTGGCACACTGAACTGGCCAAAGGTCAATGTGTCTAAGCCTAGCCACCCCTGGAGATCCTTTTCGCACCTGTCTCATAGGAGTCCCTGAATGGGATCCTCAAGCATTTAAAGGTTCGGTTAGTAATGAGACTCAACTGAATCAATTGGCAATGTTGCAGGTCTGCAATTGCACTGTTGGCTTCACATTAGGACAAATTGAAGCCTGCTGGCAAGTGAAAATTACCAAAGTTCTTAATATTACCATAGGGCCCCCAGAAGAATTAGATTTGTTAGGTTCCACCAATACCTCAGGTGGATGAATAATGTTTGAACCCCCGACGAAAAGCCATTCTAACAAAGTAATGCAGCACAGGGCTGCAGTCAACCCTATAGCTGATCTCATTACTACCACTGAAAGTAAAGCCTTTATTCACAGTGCAATCTCACAGGACAATTACCAAAGCGATTACCTAGTTCCATCTTCCTCATCTGTGGAGATAGAGCATGGAATGGGATTCCTGCTAATCCACATAGAAAACCCTGTTATTTGGGAAACTTACTTTGTTCCATCCAAGCTTACACCAATTGCTGAATGTAGCTGATAAAATAAAAAACATCAAACAGTCAAAGTGAAGCCTGAATGAATTAAAGCTTAGCAACTCTAAAAAGACTCACTTGTTAGACTAAGAAAGAATTGAACATATCCACAATGTTGAGTGAACTTTCAGCCGATGTGAGTAGTGTACGTCATGCAGTATTACAAAATCGAGCTGCAATTGACTTCTTGCTCTTAGCACAAGGACATGGTTGTGAAGAGTTTGAAGGCATGTGCTGCTTGAATCTTACTGATCATTCAGCTTCCATCCATAAGCAACTACAACAGCTACAGGATGGGTTACATGCCCTGAAAGAAGATAGCGACCCCATTGGAAGTTGGCTCGCCAGCTGGGGTATCACTGGATGGTTGAGGTCTCTTGTGCTAGAAGGGGGACGGACTTTACTTATAGTATTAATTGGGATGACAGTTTAAGTTGTATGTTATCTTGTCTTCATAAAAGTATAGAATAAGTCACATCCAAAGCCTGATTTGTACAAAAAGAGAAAGGGGGAATTGTTGCTATATTTTATATATTAGTAAAGGCCTGTCTGCACAAACCAGTCTTTGAAATAAGTCGTGATATTGAAGGCTAAAGTCCTTGAAACCTTCCTGCAAAAGAGAGAGTAAAGCAAAACAATATCCTTGTGTACAGGAGAAAAAATGTAAACCTATGTGTATTAGCCAATGGTAACTTGCTTAGCCCGTGGACCCTGTAGAACCCTATAAAAGGTGTGCTAAGGATAGAAATAAACAGCGCTCACGTTTACTTCTGTGAAGAGTGGTGAAAAAGCTGGCGGTCTCTCAATAGAGGCACCCGACCATATTTGTTCATTTTGCTTTATTTTGTCTCCTAATTGTCCTTCTATTAAACTTTTAAAAGTTTATAGAAAAGAATGTGAACCTCGTTTTTCACAATTTGCTTTTATCAGGGGAACAGGGGAAGGTGGTTGAAAAGACTACTCTAAATCTGCATAATTTTCTTGCAATAAAAGGACTTAGAGTGTCCAAAAAGAAGACACGGTTGGTAGAGAAAAAGGTCAGATATTTGGGACACATTTTGACTGGAGGGTTACGGTGTATTGGTCCAGAAAGAATAAAAGGGATTTTACGAGTACCATTACCCCAGACAAAAAAAAGAGTTACGGCAGTTTTAAAAGGTGTTGGGATACTGCAGAGCATGGATAGAGGATTTTTCTGTTGTGGCCAGACCTTTATATGACTTTTTAACTCAAGACGCTCCTAATGTCATGGTATGGACACCAGAAGGAAAGCAAAGCTTAAGAAATTTAAAGACAAATTGGTTAATGCCCCAGTCTTAGCTCTTCCAGACTCAGAACAGGAATTTGAACTATATGTGGAAGTTAAACAGGGTCATTCCAAAGGAGTTTTGAGGCAAGAGCATGGGGGAACACAGAGGCCTGTTTGTTGTAATGCATTTAGAAAAATTGTATAACCCAAGATGTACCCCCGAAATACAGAATTTAAGCTTCTTCCCCTTATCTTTCTCCACAGTTCTCCTTATTGACTGTGTGAATGTAATCCACCCTCTTTCCCCTGCCTTCAAAAGGATGCGCTTATCTATACTCTCTCTTTCTCCACGAGACCACATGAATAAAACTGCAATACCATCTTAGCAAGAGAGAGACCCTTGGTTTTAGCCCTCTGGTCCATGCTACAAAATATCTTCCCTGCCTCCCTGGCTGCAGCTGAGCAGACAGTGGCAACAGAGAGGCAGGAGACATATTTATATATAAAGTAGCAGTTGGCACCCATTGGTGGGGCTTCTAGAGGTCCCCAAAAGCGGCTAGAAACACACGTGTGTATTTTGCAAGCCTGGATATGTCATCTACCTTGAAAAGCTAAACCGCAGGTATAGCTCACAAGGGCAAGATCGGTAGCTTTCTCGAGCCCAGGGAAAGTTGATTTCATGATGAGGGACATTTTTCACTGCTCAACACAACTGACAACGCAAAAGCGGTGAGTCAGACCGGCTGACAGCAGCAGGGAGCATGAAACCGTGGCAGAGCAAAGGCAGAGTGAGTCCTGGGCGCAGCCGCAGGGCAGAGTGCACAAACTGAGCCAACAGATCAGGTGGGCATGCGCCTGGGCCAGCGGCTGCAACAACTGCAGGCTGCGTGGGCGGCAGGAGTGTCCCCACGGACTACTCCCTACTGGAGTAGTGAGACCCGTGCGGAGCCCAGCGGCTGCAGCAGGGGGTGACCCGACGGCCAAGGTGTGGGGGACAGGCGGCAGCATTATGCCCCCGCACGGCCTCAGCCATGTGTTTTTAGCAGCTCAGCAAAGTAGCTGTGGCTGGGCTTTGCAGTTTGTGTCTTAGCCCTGTGTGTGTGGGGGGGCCGAGCTGAAGAAAGCCTACCACTGCTGGATAAGTTGCTTTTGCAATGAAAGAAGATAAAAACGAGTTGTGCTGACAGATTGTTAATAGCAGAAATGGGATCCAAACTGTCTACACCCCAACCAAATTTGGAATCCAAATTACAAGGATTTTTAAGTACCATACATGTTAAAATTTCTAGAAAAAAGTTAAAACATTTTATCTCATGGCTGTCCCATAACATTCCACAGGTTGACATGATAGATGTAACTTCTATCACTGCATCGGATAAAACTGGTAACTTCGTAACACTTAAAGTGGAGGACGGACACAAAATTGCTTCAAAGTATCTCCTAGTTTTTCTTATAATTTGAAAAAAATTGATTAAGAGAGAAAAAGAAATAAAAAAACAGCCACTGCTACTTCCACTGGTTCCCCCTACCTCTTCCCCCAAACCCTCTGCTCCTGAGCTGTAAAAGACGCATAGAACAGATCCAGAAACTCAGGAAATGCACTGTAACAATGCCATTCCTGGTTCCATGTGTATCATTCAGCTCCCTACCTCTAATACTGCCGCACAAGCTATCAGAGAGCTTTCCCTGTACCCTCATATCCCACCTGTTAAACCCCCCTACCTCCACGTGGCTGGGATCCAAGATGGCGCTGGCCATTTCCCAGATAGCCACGTGGAGAAACCACCATCTTATTTCTCTTCCCCTTCCCATGACCCTTTCCACCTACCTGTCTCCGCCCAGGACCCCCTACTCCTCCCATAACCCCTCCCCTCCCTCACACATTGCCCTTCCTCCTACCATACCCTGGTCCTGCATGACATCACTGTGCAACCCCGCCTTCAAATGTTGCAACTCCCCATGCCCCCCCCCTCCCCCCCCCGGCCCCACGGGGGCGGGGGGGTGAGAGAGATAGCCCTACTCCCTGCTCCAGTGGAAGGGTGGGGAAAGGGGTGTCCTTGCCCTGCTCCCCAGGGCGGGGAGATGGGTCTCTGCCCAGCCCCTGCGGGGGTGGGGGTGGTCCCCTCCACAGACCCGGTGGTGAGACAAAGCCCCCAGGGCTCGTTGGGGGTGGGGCTGGACGTGGAAACCTTGGAGATAGAGGCTCTGAGGAAGATAAAGATATGCCTACAGCTGCACCTGTAATATATACTGGTAAAAGAAGAACTAATAGACAATATCAGCCTTTCTCTTACCATGATATCAGAGAGATATGCAAGACACGAAGTGAATTCGGCAAAAATAGTGAAGTCTTCAAAGGAATGATTAAAGCGACCTTAAAATCTCAGGAGTTAGTTCCTGCTGACATCAAAGATTTCTTCAGGTGCCTCCTAACACCCACTGAATTTGATTTTTGGGAAAGTTTGTGGAAAAGGTCATTAAAAGACCTCCTAGATGAACTCAAGCAAAGCATGCAGGATGCAAAAGATGCAGAAAATAATGAGATTACTTTTGAACACCTATGTGGGGAGGGAAGGTGGTCTAAGCCTGAAGATCAGGCTCAAGTGCTAACAAAGCCTATTTTATATAAAATCTGTGAAGTAGCAGAAAAAGCTTACAATAAAATACCTACACTAGAAACCCGTCAGTTATGTTAATATTAATCAACTCCCATCTGAGAATTTCTTGCAGTTTGTAGACCGTCTCAGGCTGCAGATACAACAGCAAGTGCAAGAGCCAGCAGCACAAGCAGAATTGATTAAAGAAATGGCACAAAGAAATGCCGAGGCCTGCCATAAAGTGATTTTAAATCTGCCCATGTATCCTCCAACTACCATAGCAGATATGATCCAAGCGTGTGCCAAGAAAGCAGATCTGTACAGTGCACATGACAAGAAACCAGGACCATACAACCCAAGGACTGTAGCAGATGTAACACCCGGGATGAACAAGTCACAGATGTCACCCGAACAGCTGCAGCACATCATCTGTTTCCAGTGCAAGAGGCCAGGACATTTTTCAAGGAACTGTCCTCAAACCCAGCAACAAGGGAAACACCAGAAAGAAGCTGTAGCAAATCGAAAAAACTGAATTGAAAGCACTTTTCTGTCAAGTGTAGAGACATAAAAATGTCAGACCTGAAACAGGAAAAAGACTCTATTTTAATGGGAAAAGGGGAGGAAAGGGAGCAGGGTGAGAGATTGCAGAAACATAATTGTGGGGAACGTTTGCCTAATAAGATCTGGCAACTGCAAAAGCGATTCAGACTTGTAACTGCTAAACCTTTTTTTTCAGATCTAATCGTTGGACTGTCATTGGAGTGGACTTGCAAGACAATTCACAAGACCTGGCTGGACTGGATAATAGGTATTTTGTTATTGGGGACACAGCACACACACCAATAGAGATTGAGGTAGCTCCCATGACAATTAAGGGAGACCTAACACACCTCACTTGTTGTAGTGCATATAAAAATCTTGGTATCTCCCAAGAGTAAAACTCACCTCCGGTTTGTATAATGTTAGTTTCTACCTGAGAACCTTTTTCCCTTCTCCCAGTCCCATTGGCTGTGACCTCCCTGTATCCCCCGATCACCCCTGCCCACTAGTATAAGAGATAATACCCAAGGCATTTTGGTCTCTTTCTTGCCCTGGATGGATGACAGACAATAAACCCGGGATTATTTCCATGCAAGTTTGGGCCTCCTGTGTCTAGATACTTTGAGTCCGTGTTGTATCCACTCTAGGACCTCTCCACCGCCGGTGTTCCATGAAGAGCAGGGCTCTCACCACGGGGGGTAGGACAGAGGGGTCCCCCGGGAGCGGATTGCAACAGAGTGGCACCCGGCCGAGGGGCTGAACAAGCCCACGTTCAGAGGCTTATTTGAGCCTGGGTCAGTTGTTCTTTGGAGACTTTTGGATGCCGTTGAAATACAGCAAAAAAAAAGTTTCCAAAAGGGAGTCGAAAATCCTCCAGCACCAGGGGACCGACTCCAGGACAACGGGTATCCTTCCACTGCCAGAAATGACAGAACAAGGTAAGATTTAACTCTGAAACTGGGCTGGGAGGGGGGGGGTGGAGAGCGAAACAGACCCCAGGGGACTGTGCTCCTGTGTAACCCCTTCCGAGTGGCAGCCGTCCCAGGCTCGCCCACGTGCAAAGCAGCGGGGTTCCCCCAGCTGTGGGCAGAGAGGGGGGGAGAGAGAATTCTCCCTGTTGCCTGTACCAGTGTGAGTTTAACTGTAATCCTTGGGGTACCAGTTTGTTTTCTGTGGTAAGGAAAATAGACAGATTGTGTGCAGAGCTGCCTTGACCTCCAGAATGGGTTCACAGCTCTCCACACAAGAAAGGAGTCATACACAAAAAATACAGGATTTTTTAAAAAACACAAATGTAAAAATTTCAAAAAATAAGTGAAAACAGTTTGTATCATATTTGACTCAGCAAAGTGAACAGATCAAATTGTTGCAATTTGTTGAAGGACCCCCCAGCTATTCACCAGTCTTCACAGAAGTAATTGTGAACGCTGTTTATTTCTATTATTAACATACGGCTCTTAGATGGGCCTTCTCCCCCTTTCTCTTTTTGCCAAGCAGGCCACTGGAAGATGATAGCACATGGTGCAACAGAGTGATTACAAATCAGAAGTCCCAAAGGCACATCTGGCAATCTTCTGTCTGCTAGTGTTGAAAGCAGTTTCTTCCCTAGATAAATGAGACAGCTCTTCTGATCTGCCGAAAGGGTAATCGGAGCTTGTGGGTCTGTACCTTTCAAAAGGCTCATTAAGGGTGCTATCTCATCATTTCGGATACCGGCAACGTATCGTACCCATTGCAGATCTCCCACAAGCTTTTGTGCATCATTAAGGGTGCAGATCTCAGTGGTTAACTCCAATTTTTGCGGGTGGACTGATGAAGATGTCAAAATCCACCCTAGGTACTTCCATGGGGCTTGTTTTTGAATTTTTTCTGTGGCAACCACCAAGCCTTTTGCTGCAAGCTGGGCGGTGATAAATGTGAGATCTTCATCTTGGAATGGATCACGTTGACAAAACAAGATGTCATCCATGTAGTGATAAATAATTGTCTGGGAGAGCTTGGCCCGCACAGGTGTCAGTGCCCAGTGCACGAACAGTTGGCACATTGTCGGAGAATTTTTCATCCCCTGTGGAAGGACCACCCACTCAAATCTCTGAGACGGACTTTCTTTGCTGATTGACGGCAAAGTGAAGGCGAATCTCACTGTGTCTTCTTTCTGCAGGGGTATCGTGAAGAAACAGTCTTTCAGATCTATGACTAGAAGATGCCATTCTTGTGGCAGCATTGTGGGAGAGGGCATCCCTGGTTGTAACGCTCCCATTGCCCACATTTGGTCATTTACCTTGCGTAGGTCATGCAGCAATCGCCATTTTCCAGACTTCTTTGGGATGACAAAAATTGGAGTATTCCATGGGCTGAGCGATGGTTGGATATGCTTTGCTTGTAGCTGTTCCTTGACAAGCTCATGCGCAATTGCTAGCCGCTCCTGGGATAGAGGCCACTGCTCAACCCACACAGGCTCATTAGATTTCCATTGAATCCTTGGGGTTGGCGGCCTGTCAGCAGTGGCGACTACTGAAAAGGCGATTGATTGGGGAGAGTTAGTGTTGCTCCGAGCTGGCTGAGAACATTTCCACCAACGAGCCCTCCAAGGCTTCCAGGCAAAGGCATGACGTATGGACATAAGGTGGTAGTCTGTCCTTCAGGAAATCAAAACTGGATCGGGTGTACACTTCTCAGCAGCGTGGAGTATCCTCCTACACCTTGTACCGAGCTTAAGGCTCTGTGGAGAGGCCATTCTCTTGGCCACCAGACTCGGCTGACGATGGTAACATCAGCTCCCGTGTCTAGCATCATCTTGACTCTTTGCTGCTTTGATCCGTGGCACAGGGTGATTTCAGTTATTGGCCGATGACTCATTTGTTGAACGAGATTCACCACTGTGTCTCCTGTTGACCCAAATCCTTTGGCTCCGCGTTCAGGAGCACTTCGAAAAATCTCTTTCTCAGTTGCCACCTTTTGAAGCAACACCAATTGAGCAATTCTTGTTCCCTTTTTGATTGTAAGTGGAGGAGCTAGAGTGTAGGCACACACTTGGATTTCATCAATGTAATCAGCATCGATGACTCCTGGGAGAACAATAAGTTCTGCAATTCCAGCAGATGATCTCCCAATCAACAAAGCACCAAGTGCACTGGTAGCAGAATAAACAGGTCCTGTAACTCCAGTTGGGATTTTGCGGACATTGCTGTCAATGAGTGTGACATCTACTGATGCTGCCAAATCGATTCCCAGGCTTCCCCGTGTTGCTGGTGGGTTGAGCTGCTGAATAGAGTTGGGCCAGCAACTTGTGTCCCCGCGCGGCGGCTCCTCGCGCTCTTGATCATGTTTTTTGCAAAGCGACATACAGAAGTAGCGTGTCTCCCTGTCTGGCAGTGATCACACCACACAGTAGCTGGGCAGGATTTTTGAAAGTGCTCCCTGTCGCCACATCGAAAACAGATGCTTGAAGGTGTGGTGGAGGGTTTGCATGCACTTCCCAGTTTACTGACAGCAGCAGCAATCAGACTTGTGGTTGGCTTGATGGCTTCTGCAACGGCATTGGCCACTAGCTGCCCTTGTTGTGTCTGATTTACTCACAGGGCAATATCTAGCATGTCTTCCACATCTGCTTGCTTTGGGAATGTGGCAAGAATAGGCTTCATCTTTGAGTTGGCATTCTCAAAAGCTAACAGTTTGAACATGTTCTGTTTTGCCTCTTCAGTCATGTCATTCTGAGCTTTAAGGGCTGCTGACAGACAATCGATGAAATGAGGATACGGTTCCGTGAGGCCTTGCCGTATTGTTGTGAAGGAAGGATGAGGTTTTGAATCAGGCACAGCATTAAAGGCTTGACGAGCAAGCTGTGCAGACAAATGATGCATTGCAAGAGGGTAGTTTAACTGTACAGCCATATGACTGTAAACTCCTGAACCGGTGAGCATGTCAGGATTAAGTCCATACAATACATCATTTTGATTTCAAGGTCGATTGGCTTCTAGAACTGCTAACCTTTTCCATTCCTTCTCCCACACCATAAGCTGTGATGGAGTTAAAAGCAGACGTGCGAGATTTTGGCTGTCTATGGGACTGTTAACATCAGAGGTGAACAGCCAGTCCAATGCAGTGTTTGCAGCTTCGGATTTAATGCCATTCTCAGTAACTGTCTTTTTGGCTTGCTGCAAGATCTTCCAGTCATGCTGTTCATAACGTGGATTTTGCTGATCATATAAAATGGGACAAGCAACTGCCCCTGCTGCTTGCCATTCTCCCTCCAGAATTGCATCTCGAATGATGCCGGACCACCTCTGCTGTGCTCTGTGTTTTCTGTTCTCTTCCTCCAGGGTGATAGAGCTAGAACAAGGTTGTGGTGTTGACAGTGTTTCCAAAGGTGGAGCAGATGGTTCAGGATGCAGCATATCCTGTAACTGTTGAACTGACTCTGCTCGTTGTCTCGGTGTTTGCTGCAGGGCTGCTTTCTCTTGTTGAGGCTGTGCTTTATTCGCACATAGGGTTTGTTCAATCTGAGCTTGGAGCTGCTGCACGAGCTGCTCTATTTGATGTTGCCATCCCAGTAGCTCTTTCTTTGATGTTGCGTTGTCATCAATTGGCTCTGCTCCTGCTGCAAGCCGTTCGTCATTGGAGTGCATAGAGATGTCATCATCGGAGGGGAGAAGGATGTCCTGCGGTCTTCCCCAGTGAACGGTAGATGGCATCGAAGGGTAGATCTTTGGTTTGCACTTTGTGGCTCTCGTTTCTGCTGACGTATCAGGCTCTGCCTGGCTGGAGCTGGCGCCCGCTCCTTCCAGGGGAGCCGTCATTTCTACATCTGCATTCGGCAGGGTAACTTCTGGCTTAGGCTCTGCCGGCGCGGCCGGAGCCGCATCAGCCCACCCCTGGGATTTTAAAAGTTCCGATACGGTGCTACACTGCTTCCTGGTAAGCCCCTTTGCTGGCCGGACATGCCCAACCCCGAAAAATGCACTCAAACGGCTAAAGGACTCGGCAGGGGGTGGCTGCGGCGCTTCCGTCTCAGACGCCATGGCATCTATGGCAGCTGCTGCTACTGAGGACTCTGCCTTCATATCCCGTAGGGCATTTAACACAATTTTCCATACTGAACCGAGGGCTACTACGTCTTTACTCTTTCCCGTGATTGCCGTGTCCCACATCAGATTCCCGACATCCATCCATTCTTCCACCGCAAAAAGCAGTGAGGGCACTGCAAAATGCCCACGATTTTTCGCCCATATAATGAGCTTATCCAGGTCCTTTTCCCTGGCTGCTTCGCCTCGTTTGACGAGGATACTGAGAAGCAGTTTTTTCGCCGCCGCAAACTCTGCCTCCATGCTGACGGCAAACCGCAAGGGGGAAGGTTGCAACCCTTCTACTACGCCCTTGCCTGGGCCCCCCCCAGCAACCTGAATTTCCACGTCCTACCGCACCGCGTCTCACCACGCTCAGGCTGCCTATCCGGTACCGATCCAAGCCCGCGACGTCTAACGCCCAGATCCGCTCCGCTGACTCCAAAGCCCCTCTGCCCGCAGGGGTGTCCCTGGTCGGAGCGCCAGATGTTGAAGGACCCCCCAGCTATTCACCAGTCTTCACAGAAGTAATTGTGAACGCTGTTTATTTCTATTATTAACACACCTTTTATAGGGTTCTACAGGGTTTGCGGGCAGAGCAAGCTACTATTGGCTAGTACACACAAGTTTACATTCTTATCCTTGTACACAAGAATATTGTTTTACTTTCTACAGGCAAGTTTCAAGGATTTTAGCCCTTAATATTACAACTTAACCCAGAGGCTGGTTTGTGCAGACAGGCTTTTACTAATATATCGTGCCCTCCATCTGCTAAAAAACTCTCTATAGCAATTAGACTCAGTAACTGCCTGGGATGAAATTGGAAATTTATTAACCTTAAAAATAGAAGGAGGAGATAAATCACCTCTGAAATTCCTCCTGGTTTTTCTTTTAATTCAAAAAGAATTGGTTAACAGAGAAATAAAAACGAAAGACAAACGGGCACTGCAGTATCCACCTAATTCCCCTAACTTTTCTCCCAAAACTTCTGCTCCTCCACTGGAAGAAATACCCGGGACAAACAATACAAGTTCTAGTCCCATGTGTCTCTCTCAGCCACCCAGTCCTGGTTCACAAGTCATCAGGACTCCCTCTCTATACCCTTCTTTTCCCAGTTTTAAAGAAAATGTACCTTCCTATCCCCACATGGCTGAGAGCAAAGATGGCACTGGCCACATGTTACCCGGCCACATGGTGAATTCCCCTGTATATCCCCTTTCTCCTACCCATAATCCTTTCCACCCACCGGTTTCCGCCCCTAACCCTTATCAAAATCCCTTTGTTCCTGCTGACATTCCTCCACCCTGCCCCACCCCCCAGCCCTGCTTGGCCCCACCCTATGACCCTGTCCCCCGAGGCTGTAACCCTATTCCCTATCCCTCTGCCCCCTGTCTTCCAGGGAGGAGGGGCGGGGAGAGAGAGAGTTACACCCCTTGCTCCTGCAGAGGGGCAGGGGGAGGGGTGTCCCGGCCCTACACCCTGGGGAGCGGGGGGGGGTGCCCTCTCCCACCTCCTGCGGGGGAGGAGCTGGGTCTCTCCACAGGTCCGAGGTTGGAATGGCCCCCCTGGGGCTCGGCGTGGGGGGCTGCAGACCCCCAGAGCCCAGCTCCTGCGTGGGTGGGGCTGGGTCTCTCCCCAGGTCCAGGGAGGGAATGGGGCCCCTAGAACCTGGCATGGGGGGTGCGGGCACGGAAACCCAGGGAATACCAGCCCTGGGGAAGATGAAGTTATGCTAACAGCGGGTCCTGTAATATACAATAGCAGCAGAGGAACAATGTGATTACAACATCAACCTTTCAATTACCAAGTAATCAAGGATATTTGTGAAATTAAGAATGATTTTGGTCGTGTTGGCGAAGTCTTGAGGGGAATATTAAGAACTACACTGAAATCACAGGATTTAATTCCTGCAGATATTAAAGATTTATTTCGGTGTCTGCTAACTCCCTCTGAATATGATCTTTGGGAAAGCTTATGGAAGAAATCTTTAACAAAGTTCCTAGGTGAACTCAAGCAAAGTAATCAAAATACACATGATACAGAGATCAATGAAATCACTTTAGAACATTTATGTGGGGAGGGAAATTGGATTAATCCTGCTGATCAAGTGAGAGTATTAACAAAGTTTATTGCAGATAAAGTTTGTGATGTAGCTGAAAACATTTTTAACCATTTACCAACAGTTGATACTCAAGTCAGTTATGTTAATATTAATCAGCTCCAATCTGAGAGTTTCTTGCAGTTTGTAGATTGTCTTAGGCTACAGATACAGAGACAAGTTAAGGAACCAGTGGCCGAGATGGAACTGCTTAAAGAAAAGGCCCAAAGGAATGCCAACGAGGCTTGTCGTAGAGTAATTCTGAGTCTACCTATTAATCCTCCACCCATCATAGCAGATATGATTGAAGTGTGTGCCAAGAAAGCAGATTTGTACAGTGTACACGACAAGAAACCAGGCAACCCAAGGACAGTGGCAGCAGTGACACCAGGAATGAACAAGCCACAGATGTCACCAGAACAGCTGCAGCACATCATCTGTTTCCAGTGCAAGAGGCCAGGACATTTTTCTAGGAACTGTCCTCAAACCCAGCAACAAGGAAAAACACCAGAAAGAAGCTATAAAAACTCAACCAAAAAAAACAAAATTAAAGCGCCTTGCTGCCAGGTGTGAGAACATAAATATGACAGATGTGAAACAGGAAAAAGACTCTGTTTTAATGGGAAAAGGAGAGGAAAGGGAGCTGTCATGGGGTAGCTTTACTTTTAAGACAGCTTGGAAAGAGGGGAAGTTGAAGCTGCTGGTGGCTGATGGGAGTTTTTCCTCCTGACCAATTATCAGTCATTTCCAAGAATTGACAGCAGATCTGACCATTAAAAAGTGAATTCAACTTGTAAACACCCCCTTAAGAAGTACAGACAGAGTTCTCTTGCCCTCTTTGGTTTCCGGCTTCTGAAGAGGTAACAGGGCTCTGTGGTAGCCTCTTTCACTGCCCCCCCCCTCTCTCTCGGCCGAAGAAGGCCGCAGAGGACGAGAGGGAAGGGGGGGGAGGAAAGGAAAGCAGCCTGGTTTAGTTTTCAGTTTCTGCTGCTAGACTGAAACCTGACACCATGAACGCTTGCAGCTTTCCTAAAGCTTTTAATTCTTTTACTACCTAGATAAGCAAACAGAATACTCTTTTTTCTCAGAAAGACAAAGAAAGAGAGACAATCAACATGCAAAAAACATCATAGAACCACTAAAAACCAGTGAGGAAAAGAGTTAAGTTTAAATAAGAGGGGGAGAATAAGAAGATGCTTTACAGCTGAAATATCTTTCTGTTACAGCTATGGAGATAGACAATAGTAGTTTAAAAGACTCCTTTAATTCATGACTAGAGTATGGGAGGAATAGTGTTCAAAGTGTGGACTTTAGAGAAAAAGAGAGAGTGGTTGTGATACTGTGGGTTGCTGGAAATAGGTAAAGTGAAGATTTTGAAGCCTTGAGGGGGTAAGAGGAAAGTTGTTTTCCAGGAAGGCTCACAAGAACAGATGAAGAAGACTTCTACCTTTGAATAACTTATCCTTAAAATAGCATCCCTAAACTCATTGACCCATGCACACCTCGGAGTAATGTGAAATGGGAAGAGTGAACTCTAAAAACTCCATAGATTGGCAGAAAGAGACTTCTGTTTCTCTGCAAAGACTGATGAAAAGACTCTAGCAAGAATTAAGACTGTTTTTGACCACCAAAGTTCTAAAGTTTTTGTCTCTATGTTATCATGTGTATAAAATGGTCAAGTAGTGAAAGATAAAAGGGTTTTCTGAAAGTTTATTCTGGTGTTCTTATTCTTGTAATTTGTTAATAAACTGTCTTTATTCCTTTTAAGTTTTAAGACTGTTTTGCTCTTATTCTAATCCATATCTCATAGCAAAAAAATAAGTAATTTTTTTTTAGTTACTGGTTTAAAACCACGACAGGAGCGGGGTGGGAAATTGCAGAAACATAATTGTGAGGAACGTTTGCCTAATAAGGTCTGGTAACCGCAAAAGCGATTCAGACTTGTAACTGCTAGAGCTTTTTGTTTCAGATCTGGTCGTTGGACAGTCATTGGAGTGGACTTGCAGAATAATTCACAAGACCTGGCTGGACTGGATAGTAGGTATTTTGTTATTGGAGACACAGCACATACACCAATAGAGATTGAGGTAGCTCCCATGACAATTAAAGGAGACCTAACACACCTCACTCTCTTGGCAAGATGTCCTCAACCACCCTTCTATGTAGCCAAAGGGCAGATAATAGCCCAAGTGATCCCTGTTCCAACAGAAGTCCCAGTAGATGATAAAGGACCAGGGGTATACTGGGCAGAAGTGGTGGGTGAAGACAAACCCACTATGGGGTGTAACCTGACGCATAAATCAGAACATCTCCATGTAGAAGGGTTAATTGACACTGGGGCAGATGTGACTATCATACCTGAAAAGGTGTGGCCTTCACATTGGGAACTGCAACCCGTGGCAGGCAAAATACAGGGTATCAAAGAGATGAAACTGGCAAAAATCTCTAAAGCTATCGTCCAGATTGAAGGCCCGGAGGGTAGGTTAGCTAGTGTCCGACCTTTTGTCACTGATTATAAGTGCCCGCTGTGGGGAAGAGACACCATGTCCCAGTGGGGAGTAAAATTAACAATTCCTGAGACACCTCAGGATTTTTGATGGAGGCCACTGTAGAGCGTCTGGTCCAAAAGTTACCTTGGCTAGATAATAATCGAATTTGGGTGAATCAGTGGCATCTCAGCAGACAAAAACTCGGGGCCCTAGAAAAATTAGTGGAAGAAGAATTGGCCAAGGGACACATAGTAGAAACAACCAGCCCTTGGAATACCCCAGTGTTTGTGATAAAAAAGCCAGGGAAGGAAAAGTGGCGCCTCCTTCAGGATTTGAGAGAAATAAACAAAAAAATGGACATGGGGTCTCTTCAACCCGGTATGCCATCCCCGACTATGTTACCACAAAATTGGCCACTAGCAGTGCAAGATATTAAAGACTGTTTTTTCCAAATTCCCTTGCACCCAGAGGATGCACCAAGGTTTGCTTTTTCCATTCCCACAATTAACAGGGAAGCTCCAATGAAACATTGCCACTGGACAGTGCTACCTCAGGGGATGAAAGCAAGCCCCTTCATCTGCCAGTGGTATGTGGGATCTTTGCTGTCCTCAGTGCGTGCTGAAGAAAGAGATGCCATCATTTTGCATTATATGGACTGTCTTTGTGTGCTGTCCCAATAACAACATGCTACAAGACACCCTTGGCCTAGTGGTTAGTTTTAACCTCTGCCGGATTCCAATTGCAGGAAGACAAGGTTCAAATGATGCCACCTTGGAAATACCTGGGCCTGGAAATTACAGCACGGACTGTTGTTCCACAAAAATTGGAAATTATTGGTAATCTTTAGCAGATCTCCATTCCCTATGCATGTCACTAAACCTGGTCAGACCCTGGCTAGGTCTCACTAATGAAGACCTGAGCCCCCTGCTCAATTTATTGAAAGGGGAGAGAGAGTTACTGTCTCCCAGGGAGCTGACTCCAGAAGCAAAAACTGTAATTGAAAAGGCACAAAAGGCCTTGACAGAAAGACAGGCACACCGCTTCAAACCTGAGCTGCCTTTCAAATTTATTGTCTTGGGGAAATTGTCACATCTACATGGGTTAATATTCCAGTGGGTCGAGGGGCAGAGATACACTCTTAATAATAGAATGGGTCTTCCTCTCCCATCAACGACCCAAAACTATCACCAAGCCACAAGAGCTGATGGCTCAGCTGATCCAAAAGGCCAGGGTAAGGCTGTGGGAACTGGCAGGATGTGACCTTATGTGTATTCATCTTCTGGTCAGACTCTCTGGAGAAGGCAAACACTCCCCTGAGAGACTGACCAAAGAGATGTTTGAGCACCTGCTGCAGAGCAATGCTAACCTCCAGTTTTCTCTGGACAGCTATAGTGGGCAAATTTCAGTTCATGCACCATCACACAAATTGTTTCATGAGGAATTCCACCTCATTCCTCGTGAGAAAAGGAGCCAAAGGCCACTCAAAGCTCTCACAGTGTTCACTGATGCATCTGGAACCTCTCACAAGTCGGTGATGACTTGGAGAAATCGACAGACTCAGCTTTGGGAAGCTGATGTTCAGTTTGTAGAAGGGTCACCCCAGATAGCTGAACTAGCTGTGGCCATGAGAGCCTTTGAGAAGTTTTCAGAACCGATTAATTTGGTTACTGACTCAGCCTACGTGGCAGGGGTGGTGTCCAGAGCAGAGCAGGCAGTTCTCAAGGACATTGAGAACGAACACCTCTTTAGATTGCTTTCAAAACTGATTTATTTGGTTTCAAATCGAGAACATCCCTTCTATGTGATGCATATAAGATTGCATTCCAATTTGCCAGGTGAAATCGCTGAGGGAAACCAAAAGGCTGATTCCCTTGCTGCCCCAGCTGAAAAGGAACGTCTCCCAGATGTGTTTCAACAGGCAAAGATAAGTCACCAGCAATACCATCAAAATGTGCCAGGGCTGATTCGTCAGTTCCAGCTGACACGGGATCAGGCTAAAGCCATTGTGGCCACCTGTCCCAATTGCCAGCTCCAGGCAGTGCCATCATTAGGCATTGGGGTTAATCCCCAAGGCCTTGGAAGCTGTGAGGTGTGGCAAACAGATATCACTCACATTCCCAGTTTTGGTCACCTTAAGTATGTACACGTGAGCATTGATACATACTCAGGAGCAGTGTATGCCTCTGCTCATGCAGGAGAAAAATCTGTACATGCCAAACAGCACTTAGTACAAGCCTTTTCAGTGCTTGGGATCCCTAAGGAAATTAAAACAGATAATGGCCCAGCATATAAATCCAAGGAGTTCCTGGAATTTGTCCAGCAGTGGGGAGTGGAACATAAAACTGGCATCCCCCACTCCCCCACAGGTCAAGTTATGATTGAGCGTACCCACCAGAAGCTCAAACAAGTCCTAGCCAGGCAAAGTAGTGGAACAGGGTGGATGTCTTCACAGCAAAAGCTTTGTAAAGCTATGTTTACTATCAGTTTCCTGAACTGTTCTTTTGAAAACATGAATCCTCCTGTGACTTGGCATTTTAACAGTGGTGATCAGTTTAAATTGTCACAGCGTCCACCGGTTTTAATCAGGGACCCTGAAACTTGGCAAACCAGAGGCCCCTATGAATTTGTCACCTGGAGGCGTGGTTACACGTGTGTATCCACCCCTACAGGCCCCCGCTGGATTCCTCAAAAATGGGTAAAGCCTTTTGTTCCCAAAAACCCAGCCCCAGCAGAAGAAGAAGAGAGACAAGTGGCAGTCGCTTCCAAAAGAAGACGTCACTGGGAAAAACAAGAAGAAACCTTCCTAACCTCTGGCTATTCTCTGACCTGCTTACATTGACTGTGAATATGTTTTAAAAATGTTTGTTTCTTTTCTTTAAGAAAAAACCTACCTCACACTCAAACTCATGATGAACCCTACCCCTGCTGTCATCCTGCTCGCTCTGAGCAGCCTGTCCACTGCCTGGATCGTCCCTCAGCCACGACAGAACATCTGGGTAACCCTGGTACACACACTTCAACAAGACAATATCTGCCTGTCCACTGCAGCTGCAAAAGACCCTATGTCTACCTGTCTGGTAGGAATCCCACTGCAGGCTGAAGAATTTACAGCCAGCTTCAGTGATCCCAAGTTTAATACCATGCCTAAAGCACACAGTGACCAATCACATGAAAATCGTAAACGGCAAGCTGTGGCAGTGAAAAATCCTATAGAAAAGTGGTTACCAGTACTGCCCAGAGCTAATAAAGAGCCCCAAGAATTAGAGCTATTAGGTTTTTCCCCTGCACCCTTTTGTGTTCACTTCATTTACAACTTACTGCCAGACACAAAACTATACAATCACATAATACAGTATCGAAAAGAATACAAAGCAAAACAATGGTGTGGTATGCTAAGTCAAGCCTTAGCAGATGATCCTCGCCGTTCGCATCCAAGAATCCTCCCTAAAGGTATATTTCTAATATGTGGAGAGAAAGCATGGGCAGGAGTCCCATCTCACCTTCGAGGGGGGCCTTGCACTTTTGGGAGGCTGTCCCTGTTTATACCCAACCAAACCCAAATTATTAGATGGACTAGGAAAGACAATTCGAGTTATGAAATCCACAAAAGAAGCACTGATATTTTAGACTCAAATTGTGATTCGGATATATTTCATTGGGCAAAATCAAAAAGGGTTGCTGCATCCATATTTCTTCCATGGGTTGCAGCTGCCCAGGCACTAGATGAATTAGGACAGCTTGAGTGCTGGGTGATTAAACAGGCCAACTTAACATCAGTCACCCTCAGCTCCCTCCTCAAAGACGAGGAAATTACCAGACAGGCCACACTCCAAAATCGAGCTGCAATAGATTTTCTTCTGCTGCTGCATGGACACGAATGCCAGGAATTTGAAGGACTTTGCTGCCTAAGCCTGTCCTCAAAAGCTCCCAGCGTCCACGGAGCCCTCCGAGAGATGAAGAACTTGATCGGACAAGTGAAGCAAGAAGCTGAGAACTGGTTTAGTGAGCTGTTTAAAGGCTGGGGACTCACAGGATGATGGACCTCGATAATCAGTCAATCTTGTTGTTTTTTGTTGTTCTGTTTCTAATCGTGCTAGCCTTTGGGATTGTCCGTTGTTTAGTTTTAAAAGATCTCAAAAAATTAGTACATACTACCTCAGAGATCAACCACATAGAGCTAGCGGACCGGGAGCAACTGGTCCAGCCCGTCAATCACGAGTGGTGGACAAACTCGTGATCGGTATCAAAATGATCTCACAACCCTTCAAAAAAATTTTATATAATAAGAAAGGGTGAGATGTTGTAATGCATTTAGGAAAAATGGTATGACCCAAAGAATGTACCCCCAAAAATGTAGAGTTGTAAGTTTCTTTCCCTTATCTTGTTTTCCCCAGTTCCCCTTATTGGTTGTATAAATTCCCCCACACCCCTTTCCCCTGTCCTGAAAAAGGAGTGCTTATCGATACCTCTTTCCTCTTTCCCTCCTGCCATCTCACCCCAAAGGATCCCAAGAAATAAAGCTGCAACTGCCATCTCAGCAAAGGGAAAGAGCTCGTTTTTAGGGTCTCCTCTGGCAAGCTAAACTACCTCCCCAGCCTCCCTGGCCGCTGTGGGGTGGACAGTGGTAGCAGAGGGGCTGGGGACCAAGTAATAATAGCACTTAGTTTTTCTAAAATCTTGAGTTCTTCAAAGTTTATGTCTCATTCCCTACTTCGTCTTTTACATGAGTAAATTCTTTTACTCAGTATAGAGATTCTTTATCTATCAAGGCTGCATGGCTAGTTTCTCTCAGGACTAAGCCATACACTTTTGATAGCGATGTCAAAGCTGTTACTCTTTACAATATCCTCTTATTCCAAACAAGCATTACAATAGATAAAATCAAACTAATGCTCACGAAGATAAGCAAAACAATGATAGGGTGAATCAGGGCATTAAATATACTAGTTGCTCTTGGTGACTATCCAAAAAGCACATCTCACTAATGTTGAGACAAATGTTCTTCAAATTGCTTAAAAACTTTTTTTTGTCTCAGTATCATGATGTATAGTGATCAAAGTTTTTTCCTTGCATCTTTAATTTCTTTAAGGATTTCCTTCAACTCATGATGTTTTAATAATTGGGTAACTAGGGTTAAATTCATTCCTATAGGCACAGGTGATATTTCTTGTACTGTTGCCAAATTTTTTCTTATGTACTGTTGTGATGCCACAGGTGCATAATAAAAAAGTCACAGCTTCAATTTTAACACATGTTAAACTGAGTTTCATTCACTATTTGATTGTCCATCATTATAGTGGGACATGATGACCTGAGACAGACACAACTTTGTTTTATGCACACAAGTAAAATGGTTTGGTTCACTGAATGCATTTCAAAGTGACTGTCGTGGTTTTAAAGCAGTAACTAAAAAATCACTAGAAAACTTACTTATTTTTTACTGTGAGATATGGATTAGAACAAGAGCAAAACAGGCTTAAAACTTAAAAGGAACAAAGAAAGTTTATTAACAAAAACTACAAGAATAAGAAACCAGAATAAAACCTCCAGGACCCATGTTTTTCCCACTACTTAACCATTTCCTTGTTCACATGATGACATAGAGACAAAAAACTTGGTGGTTAAAACAGTCACAATTTTCTATACTCTTTTCATCAGTCTTTGTAGAGAAAAAGAAGTCCTCTTCTGCCAATCTATGAAGTTTTGAACAAGAAAACCATTTTATTCATGGCTTTCTATTTCTCTGATGCCAGCCGCCCAGAAAATCTGCCATCAGTTCTCTCCTCCCATTTCACATCACTCTGAAGTGTGTTATGGGTCAATGAGTTGAGATGGGGTGTCATTTTTAAGGATGAGTTATTCAATGGCAAAAGTTCTCTTCATCTGTTTTTGTGAGCCTCTCTGGAAACAGAAGTTTTCTCTTTGCCCCTTAAAGGCCTCAAATCTTCAACTATTACTTCTCTTTTTCTATTCCAGCATCTCATAGGATCACAACTACTTCACCATTTACTTACATCTACACTTTGAAATACTCTATTCCCCAAAAAAATACTCTGTCATGAATTAAAGGAGTTTTTCAGAACACTACTGCCCATCTCCATAGCTTTAACAGAAAAATATTTCAGCTTATTAAAGCATCTCCTTATTCTCTTCCCCCTCTGAAGCTTAATTCCTTTCTTCACTGTCTTTGACAGTTTATGGTGTTTCTTTACATGTTAATCACTCTCTGTCTCTTCCCCTCTCTCTCTAGAAAAAAAGGATTAATCTGCAAGTCTCATCTGGGTAGTAAAAGAGTTAAAGTCTTGCTCAAGCTGCAGATGTTCATGGTGTCAGGTTTCAGTTCAACAGCAGAAACTGCAACCGAGTCAGGAACCGGCCTGGCTCGGCCGGTCCCGCTCCCTCCCGCCCCCCCCCACCCTCCGCAGCCTTGTCCGGCCTGGTGGGGGGGGGAGGGGGGGGAGGAGTCTGAGCTGCAGCCCTGTTACCTCTTTCAGAAGCCAGAAACCAAAGGGAGCAAGAAATTCCCGGACTTGCATCTTAAGGTGGTGTTCACAGGTTGATCTCACTTTTCAATGGTCAAAACCACTGTCAATTCTCAGAAATGGCCAATTATTGGCCAGGAGAAAATTCTCATCAGCCTCCAGCAGTTTCAACTTCCCTAGCTCTCAAAGTCAGTCTTAAAGGTGCAGAACTTAATATATAACATAAACCAGGTGATTGGGGATACCAGTATCATAAAGTCACCCCAGGACAGTGAAAAATGCTCTAATCCGTGTCTAAGCAAGTGTATTTATCATTTTTCTAAAATATCTTTACATATGTATAAGCTAATTGGTCCAATCTATAAAAGGATTTTTAAGAAATGGGGCACACGCTGGTCGAACAGGAGAGGCATTTACTTGCATTTTAATTTCTATACGTTTCAGGGATCATTTTGGATTAGTCAGTCTCGTCTTTTTAATGGTATATGTTCCAATTTAGTGATTGGCACTTTGGGGAAATTTTGTTCTTGCCTCCAGAGGCAACACATACCTGAGTGACATTAAAATCAAGATTGTACCTTTTTACTGAACACCCTTCTATTTTTAGTCTAAACTCGGGACACTTAGACAAGCATTTGTCACCATATTCAAGACTCATCCGGATGAGTTTCATGGGCAGATGGTAAGCCTCGTGAAACCTATCTTGCACAAATGCATACTAACATCCCCAAATTTTCTCCCTTCCCACAAACTCGCATTTGTGACTTTTAGCATCATACTTAAAGCTTTACGTGAGTGAGGATCAATCATACACTTTTCTTTGGCACCGGTTTATCTGCTACATTATACCTGCGTGGCGTTGCTTCAATAGTAACTGTAACTAAGATTACAAAAGTTCTAACCTTTCACATTATGTCCATAATGACTATGAGTCTGTTTATTCAGCGTTCTGAGTGAGTTTCAACTTCAACATTTCTTTGCCTGGTGTGACTCAACAGATTTTTCAGGGTTTTTTTCACTTGGGAGTGATGGATCTAGGCTTTCTGTTCTTTGATCTTGATTGCAGTAAAGGTGGTGAGGAGCACCTGGAATGGTCTTTCCCACTGTGGTTCTAGGTTTTTTTCTGCAAAAGACTTACCATACACATAATCTTCAGGTTGTACATTATGTACTGGCCCATCTAATTCTCTGTTCTAGGCTCCAGCCACACATTTTTCAATTTCCTGAAGTATTTAAGGCCACTATGTATCTGTACAAGGTCTCTTCCCCTGCTTGAGTAGGTGTTGTTCCCTCTTGAACTGTGTATGGCCTCCCATACAGTATTTCAAAAGGGCTTATTCCTAATAATGCCAATGGGAGAGCTTGAAGCCAAGGTAAATTTGACTTGGCACTTGATTGAGGATGATATAGAGTATGCAGTTCCAAATCTATTTCTAAATGGTGGCTGATTTATTGCACCATTTTTGAAATGAAATGTGGCACTCTATCTGAAGAAATGGTGGCTGGAACTCCAAAACGTGGTATTATTTTTTGCAATAATGTTTTGGTTACCTCCCACGCTTTAGCTGTCTTAGCAGGAAAAGCTTCTGGCCAGCCTGAAAAGGTATCAGTTAATACTAGTAGGTATTGATACGCTGTTGGGGAGGATGAAACAGAAACCTTATGAATATGATTGTTTAGCAAAAGATTCTGAAAACATGAAGCCTAGAATCGAAACAGAAATGAAACCTAGCTTTGAGTCATAGGATAGACTGTTAGTTACTATATAACCAAAGAACAAGAGCCTAGCCAGCAAAAGGAGAATCTCTGTGGTTGAAACAATACCCTTCTGCTGATAGTGAATCCAAAGGTCAAGCAGCAAGAGAAGAATTTCAAAGGTAGCTTTTAGAGTTTAAAATGTAATGCTGTATGGTAATGTAGTAGTTCTTATAGGCTATATGTAAATTCTTTAGTGGGTGTGTCTCATAGTGGTTGGTTACTAGGAATTAGAATATTCACTATAGAAAAGGATATAATGTATTGTAACAAGAACTTCTCTTGGGGAGGATGAAACAGGGAAACCTTATGAATATGATTGTTTAGCAAAAGATTCTGAAAATATGAAGCCTAGAATCAAAGTAGAAATGAGAACTAGCTTTGAGTCATGGGATACTGAGTGCTATCCAAAGAATGATAGCCTAGCCAGCTAAAGGGGAATCCCGGTTGATGAAAAAATGTCCTACTGCTGATAGAGACTCCAAAGGTCAAGCAGCAAGAGAAGAATTTGTAAAGCTTTTAGAGGCTGAAATGTAACACTGTATGGTAATGTAGTAGTTCTTATAGGCTATATGTAAATTTTTTAGTGGGTGTGTCTCGTAGTGATTGGTTACTGGGAATTAGAATATTCACTATAGGAAAAGATGTATTGTAACAGGAACTTCGCTCTCTTACTCTATTGTTTTTCCCTCTCTTATGCACTTGTTTTTCCCTCTCTTATGCACTTGTTTTTCCCTCTCTTACGCACTTGTTTTTCCCTCTCTTACTCTTACCCTTCCCCCCTCTCTCCTAAACCTCCCTGGTTCTCCCTGCTCCCCCTCTCTCTCTTGATTCCTCCCTCCCCCTCTTTAACCTCTCCTCTCCTGCTCTCCCTGCTCCTCTCTCTCTCCCTCCCTGACCACGTGTTCGCTGAGGCTGGTGGCGGACACGGGTCTCTCCCTCTCTTTACCCATATAATAAACTTATACCTGAACAGCTTGACCCTGGAGAAGTCTCTCACTGAGTGTGTTTTGTACACCTATAATACTCCACTTTCCTGGGCAATTCTGTAAAGTCAATTTGCCATTGCTGCCCAGGTCCACAACCTTTCTGAATTTGTCCAATTTTAGGTTTTGGGATATTCTTAGGATTAGTTCAAAGACTGCATTGGCAAGTTACTTGTATCACTGTACCTTGCAATTTTCTGGCTATAATTTGTTTCTTTTAAATAGTTGTATAGGGCATCTATTCCCCAATGTGTTTTCTCATGTTCTTTCTGTACTAATGCCCACAATAGGTAAGAAGGTACCACAAGTTTCTTTTCTTTTGTTATAGCCCAGCCCTCTTGATTGCTTGATTATAACTTGCCCCTTCTGCTTTAATGAGGTTTTTCTTGGGTTTTTTTGTCTTTCTTATTATACACTGGCTTACCTTCAATGGAAATCTTTCCATCTGGTATTAGTGTTTCCTCAACTGCCTCGTTAGGCACCTCACCTTTGGCTGCATCTTTTGCCTCTCTATCCGCCAGCGCATTTCCTTCCAATTCAGAGCTCACTTTTTGGTGTGCTTTGATATGCATGATGGCCACCCTTTCAGGTAGCTGTACTGCATCTAACAGTCTCAGTATCTCTTGTGCATGTTTAATATTCTTCCCTTGTGAGTTCAACAGTCTTCTTTCTTTCCAGATACCTCTGTGTGCATGGACCATCCCAAATGCATACCTTGAGTTTGTGTAGATGTTTATTTTCCTTTTGCCACCTCTAAGGCCCGGATTAAATCTATTATTTCAGCTTTCTGTGCAGACATGTTTGTTGGTAATGATCCAGACTCTATTACCTCTCTGCTTGTGGTAACTGCATACCCAGCATGTCTTTTCCCGCTGACAACGTAACTGTTTCCATCAGTGAACCAGGTGTCAGCATTCTCAAGTGGGGTATCCTTCAGATCCAGGCAACTGGAGTAGGTGGCCTCGATGGTCTCCAGGCAATCGTGGATCACTGGTTCCCCCATACTCCAGCTGAGGAATAAAACTGGGTTCACAATGTTAGTTACCACAAATTCAGAATCAACTTGTTCTACCAGTATGGCCTGATATTTCAGGAATATCTGTGGGGAAAGCCAATGTCCCCCTTGTGCCTCTAGTACTGCAGATACTGTGTGGGACAATAGCACAGTCACCTTCTGGCCTAGGGTGAACTTGTGTGCCTCTTGAATATTGATTGCCAATGAGGCATCCGGGTCTTTGGCTGCCTTGTCCAGCTGTTTGGAGAGGTAAGTGACTGCTCTCCGGTACGGGCTTAGATTCTGTGCTAGTATTCCCACGGCGATCCCTTGTTTTTCGTGAGAAAGCAAAATAAATGGTTTACTCACATCTGGAAGTCCCAGGGGCGGAGCTCACATGAAAGCCTTCTTTAGCTCATTGAAGGCTAGCGTTGTTTCTTTTGTCCACTGAAGATTCTTGACCTCCTCCATAATTAAAGCGCACAAGGGTTTAACAAGCAATCCAGAGTTACAAATCCACAGCCTGCACCACTCTGTCATACAAAAAAAGGTTCTTATTTCTTTCACCGTTTGGGGTTTCGGAGTTTGGCATATTCCTTCCTTACAATCTTGCCCCAAAGTCCTTTGTCCAGTACTCACTTCATATCTCAAATAGATAACTGTTTGACGTGGGCCAGAGATTTCCTGGGCTAGCTCAGATAGGTTTTCTTTTTCTGTCTGTCTCGGGGCAGGAGGGGCCCCAACCGAGGCTACTGTTTTAACCCCGATTCCGGTTTGAGCTTTTCAGCCCTTCTTTGAACACACATCTTTGAGTTCAGGCGAAGGAATGAGGGGAGGACTTTCTTCTGGTTTGCAATTCACAGGTTTATTTTGTAAGGAGAAACTCAGGAGAAAGACAAAGGACAGGGGGTCGGACCATCTCATTTTAAAGGGTTAACGCCTAGGGTGTTAGCGTTCAGGAACACATAATCACGGAATGATTATATAAAGGTGCTTTATTAAGAGCTCTGGGTGTCAGGGGTACACATACCCAAATCTGACCTGACTTGGTTTTGAGTCGAACATGTTTTTATACTCTATCGTTATATAACTTTCATATTAATTGTTAAACTTACATTGTTCTATTGTATGCATTGATTTTACCCAAGCATGGATTTCTCGTGATCCCCCCAAACCCCTAACATAGTTTCTCAGGATTCCTTAAACAATAATTATATCTAATCACATCTAAAAATTATATCATTCATCATATACTGACTACACAGGTGCAGTTTCACATGATCTTAGCAAACACAAGGCCTAACATTTCCCAGGGCCTACTTTTAACACTTTTCCCAGGGCTTGCCAAGCCTAACTTTCTTTCTAAGTCCCTGAATTTTCTATGATTTTAAAATCTTTTACTATCAAGGGGGGTTGGGAATTGTGAGAACCAGTTAGAAATTAAAGCTAGTGGTCACAAAAACTTTCTACGAATAAAATATCAACAGGTAAAGAAGTGGTAACGGACATGGGAATTCTCGAATTAATTGCCAAGGATTAGAGGTTTTTTCAACGGTGGGAGACAGCGGGGTGGAGTCGTGGAGGGGAAAGAGGGGGAGAAACAGAGTCGCCCAAGCCCCTGCCGCTGGGACACAGGGAACCGGAAACACATGGGCAAAAGCGGCAGAGACACTGCGCCTGGGCCAGAGTAACAAAAAAGTGGATCCCCAGCGGTGGCAGGGGCCACTCGCCGAGGACGGCGCAGGGCCGGAGCGAGGCCGGACAACAAAGGAGCAGGTCCCCCGCTGCCACAGCACAGGCCGCCCGGGGAGAAACACGAGCTGAAACCAGAGCCCGGGGTCCCATCGGGCTGGGGCCCGCATGAGAAAACCCGCTGCGGGGTAAGGTGGCGGCGGGGGCCACGCGGCGCAGCCGGCATGGGACCAGGGGCTGTAGTGTAAAGCGAGTGGGGAGCCACGGGCAGCGGGTAAGAGGGAGGGGCGGGGAGAACCCAGGCAGAGGCTTCAATTGCGGCAGGGAGGGAAAAACAAACACAAAAGCCTTTAACCTTGCTGGTAAACTAAATAGCCCACCACAACATCTCCCCCTACCTTTTTCAAAATAAGGAGAGGGGCTTGGTTTAACATCTTCAAACCAAGGTGAAGAGATTTAGAGATCTGAGGAATTTGGGGACTCTACATTTATCTGGGATGAGGGAGATGCTAACCGGGTTGTGGTGGTAAGGTACCAACGTTGTAACGCATAAAACATAATCAGAACAATAGCAATAATTTCAAAGAACCCCATAAGAGTCCGGAGAACAGAAGATAGCCATCCAGAGATTCCCCATCCTGAAAAGATGTTAGTGAGCCAGTCTTCGGATTCTTGTTTGATGTTTCCTATTAACTCTTGCATTTTGTTCAAGGTGGAGCAGATGTTCTCTTGTTTTGAAGTCAAATTGAGACAGCAGAGACCTTTGAATTCTGAGCAGTCATGATTATGCAGCAGTAACAGAAAGTCAATAGCTGCCTGATTTTGAAGGGTGGCTCTCCTGGTTATTTCCTCATCTGCTAGGAGGTTGCTGCTGGCAATTGAAATCAGGTCCGCATGTTTAACCACCCAGAATTCTAGGTGGCCCTGTTCACCTAGAGATTTGGCTGCAGCCACCCAGAACAGAAATACTGAGACTGCGATTCTTTTTCCTTTGGCCCAATGAATGATTTCTTCATTACAGTGTTCGTCCAATTCATCAACACTGCATTTTTGTTTTCAGGTCGAATTCACAATTTTGTTTTGCCAATTTGCAACATGAGTTTTGTTGGGGGTAAACAAGGAAAGCCTCCCGATTGTACAAGGCCCTCCTACCAGGTGAGAGAGGATGCCAGGCCAGGCTCGATCACCACAGATAAGGAACATGCCCTTCTTGAGAGCCAGGGGATGCCCCAAGGGGGTAGAGTGTGCATTAATTTTAACAAGGGATGGCACCAATGGGCATCTTGAAATTCTTTTTTGTGCTGCTGGATGAACATGTGTCCTTTGGGGTAAAGAAGTTTGAACTCAAAATACACAAAATATGTGGCAGGGGATGAACCCAGGATTTCAAACTCTTGTGGTTCTGCGGAGGCTATTGACAGGTCTTGGGTCCATCCTTGCCAGAGGGTAAAAGGGTCAGTTACAGGGGAAAGAACTTCAAAAACCTGACCAGTCTGCCTGCTTAGGGCCTCAGCTTTGGCATTGGGGGGATGGGAATTAACTTTATAAAATAAGGCTTTTAAACTGAATGGGAGTTCATCAAACTTAGCTGGGATCCCCACTAGGCATGTTAACATTGGATTTTCTGCTGCTGCTGTGGACAAACAGGTGTGGTCTTGTTTGAGGGTTTCTGCCAGCACAATCCATACGTTTTTTCTGGGCTGCCAGACAATCCACCCCTCTGAGGCTGGCATCAGCATGGGGAGGATGAAAGTGATCCACAGGAATGTCATGCTGGGGATGGTCTCTTCCTAAAATACAGATAAACAAAAAGAAAAAACATTAACTGAATTCATCAATAAACAAATTCAACAGGGGAAAATCAGGATAAAATGGGATGTCTGGATTTCCTTCTTCACCCAAATATCTGGTTGTTCCTTGAACTTCTGCTACAGAGATAGCGAGGGGTCTCATGGGATGTTTTTCAATGTATGGCTTCACCCACTTCTGTGGGATCCATCATAAGCCCTGGGGTGTTGATACACAGGCGTACCCTAGACCCCATGTCACTAATTTGTATGGTACTTCAATTTTACCACTTTGCAATCTGCAGTGTCTTTTGATTCCTCAAAAGGTGCTCAAATGTTTCCCTGGTCATCTTCACTAAGGCTATTTCTTCCTCAGGAAGGCTGATGGGCAAATGTATGCACGAAAAAACACAACCTGCCAGTTCCCTCAATCTCATCCTGGCCTCCTTGACCAACTGGGCCATCGATTCCTGTGGCCACATGATATTCTTGGACAGGTGGTGGCTGAGAAAGACCCACTCTATGATTATCAGATGGTCCTTCTGGTCCTGGTCCCATTGAAAGATCAACCCATGGAAGTGCAGCAATTTCCCCATTACAATAAATTTGAAAGGCAACTCTGGGTGGCACCTATGTGCCTGTCTCTTCTCCATCATGCTGCTTACTTTCTCCAAAGCATCTCTGGCCTCTGGAGTCAGAGTCCTTGGAGCACTTAGCTCTTCTCCCCCTTTCAATAAATTGAAAAGACGGGCTAGGTCATAAGTAGCAATGCCTAGCCAAGGCCTGACCCAATTCAAAGTACCACACAGGGAGTGCAAATCTGCTAAGGTTTTGGGATTACTGTTAAAAGCCAATTTTTGAGGAACAATGGTCCTTGCAGTGATTTCTAGGCTCAAGTACTTCCAAGGAGGCATCCTTTGCACTTTTTCCTCCTGGAGCATGAGTCCTGCAGTTGTTAAAACTTTGATCACATAGTCAAGTGTGAACTGCGGTAATTTGTCATGGGGGGCACACACGAGCACATCATCCATATAATGCAGGATGATGGCTCCTCCCACTTTGGCACGCACGGGGGACAACCGCACGGCAACATACCATTGGCAGATCGTAGGTGAATTTTTCATCCCTTGAAGGAGAGATTTCCAATAGAACCTTCTCATTGGTGCTTCCTGGTTGATGGTAGGTACCAAGAAAGCAAACCTAGGGGCATCTGCAGGGTCTAGGGGAATTTTGAAAAAGCAATTTTTGATGTCAATTACAGCCAATTCCCAATTTTGGGGGAGCATTGCAGGGGAAGGCATTCCTGGTTGAAGAGATCCCATGTCTACAATGACTTTATTAATTTCTCTGAGATCATGAACAAGCCTCCACTTGTCCTTCCCCAGCTTTCTGATGACAAACATGGGAGAGTTCCAAGGGCTACAAGTTGGCTCGATATTTTTTTCAGCTAGTTGCTCTTCCACAAGCTCATTTAGTGCCTTTAACGTCTCTTTCCTGAGTGGCCACTGGTCTACCCAAATTGGTTAATCAGTGGTCCAATCGAGTTTCTGGGTCAAGCGCTTTTCAGTGGCCATGATCAAAAATCCTGAGGGGTTTTCTGAATTTTGATGCGTACTCCCCATTGCGACATGACATCCGTTCCCCACAGAGGAACCTGGAAATCAGTGACGACTGGGCATGCAGATGCCACTTGCCCATCAGGTACCATAATCTGTATGGGCTCTTTTGATATTTTGGCCAATTGGACACCCCCTATGGCCTGGAGGTGTCTCACCATAGGTTTTAGTTCCCATTGTGACAGCCATCTCCTTTCAGGGATGACAGTCGTATCTGCCCCTGTGTCTATCATGCCCGTCATTCCCAGGCCTTCACTTCCTTTTTTCAAGTGACATGAAATGATGGGCTTGTTTTCACCCACTACCTGAGCCCAGTAGATTTGAGGTGCAACATCATCTACTGGGATTCCTGATGGAATGGGGATGGCTTGAGTGATAACTTGCCCTTTTACCAGGTAAAATGGTGGGTTAATGCATCATACCAGGAGGATGAGACCGTCCAGGTCAGCCAAAAGGGTGACTGAAGATATCTCAGTCTCTGGGGGTGTGTTTTTTGTGTCCCCAATGACAAGGAACTTACAGTTCAGGTCCGGTGTCAATTTTTCACTCAGCGGGTCAATGGAAACAATCATCCAGTGGTGGCACCTGAAAAAATGATCTTTAATGTTAATCAATTTGAGTGGTAATTGAGGTTGCCATACTTCGTTACCTGTCGCCCTGAGAATCAGGCCCTCAATATTGTTTTTCTACGAGTTCTAGCCACTTTCCCAGGAAAGTAGCTATAAACATAGGTGTTTACACATTCCATTAAAGATATGCCTTTTGATGGACATCTCTCATGACCAGTGCGGTTGGAAAGGTGTTAACCTGACTATCCAATCCCTGGTCGTGGTCAGAAACCTATAAATACTGAGAGAAAAAATAAAGTTCTCTTTTTCCTTCACCACACCTCGAACTGCATCTGTGTGACTCATTTCGTGTCCAACAACGACATTTGGTGACCCCGACATGTGTTGCAGGTGACGGTTGCAGGGTATTGTCTAGCCCTGGGACCATGGCTGCCTTTGGGTTTTCTCCTACAGAAGCCCTGGTTGTGGGGGTGTGGCGTGCTGTCTTTGATCAGAAATGGATTGATGTTTCAGATGCTGACTTTCAGCAGTTGTATGCTTATGGGAGAGCTAAAGGTTTTTTTCCTGTGGTTGAGGCAGTTTTTTCAAAGCCAGCTTGGGACGCGTTAGGCAATTCCCTGATCTGGGCGATGTCTGTGGCTTACGGTTATTACCTGGAGCAGCTGCTACAGATCTGGTGGCAGTGTGACTGCGCTCTGAACAGCTGCACGTTCTCTTCTGCCAGTTCAGTAGCTGCTTTCTCTGACCTGGATGAGAGGGACAGCTCTGACTCCAGTTGTGGGAGCGCGACGGGGCTCTCCCTCTCCCCCGGTCACGCGGAGCTGGGGGCAGCTATGTCTCGGGTTCCTAGGTCAGCTCGCCCGGGGTTGCCAGGGCCCCCGGCAAGTTGGATCCTGACCAGCGGGTGGCGTAAGCCTGGGGCGGGGTTGCCTCCTTTGTGTGCCTTTCCGGTGCAGGCCAACGGGGAGCTGCCTGAATGGGGGCGGCGGCGCCCCTGGGGGCGTCGTCGGGGACAGTCCCATGTCTCCATTGCCGATGGGCTGTGCCTTACCCCTTGGTGGGGGATGGGCCGGGCCCAGGCTTTGGGCTGGTGGCTGCACATGTGCACACTGTTCCAATGGAGGAGGGCACGGCGCCGCTCCGTGTGGAGCGGCCAGGGCCGATTCTTAGGTTTCGCACACCCAAGGAGATGCTGTTAGGAGCTATTCCGAGCCCTGCTCCTCCAGCGCCAGATTTGTGAGGTGTGAGGACGGGTGCTGCGAGTGGTGCAGGCGCCTGGCAGGCTTCTGCTGGCTCCATGGTGTGGGTTTCCCTTCCTGCGAGCCCGGGATGCCCCCTGGCAGTGAAGCAGGCTGGTGCCACGGCTCCACGGGCCATGCCTCTACCTGCGCCTTGGTCCCCCCCCTGCACTGGAGGCGGGCCGTGCCGAGCTGGCTCCACCCCGCCCCGCCTCAGGTTCCTGGGCGTCACCTGAACCTGCGGCTGAAGAGGGAATATCTCTGCTGCCTCCTGCAGCCCCAGCAGATTGGGATCCTGTGCTGTATACTATTGGCTGGGATGGTGATGCCCTGGGGGTGAAACCGGTGGCCTCCACAGGCAAGGGGTCCCAGGCTGTTGAGGCTTCTTTGGCTGGCCTGTGGACTTTGCCCCCCTGCCAGATGACTGTGCGGCGGCAGGATCAGGCGCGATTTTGGGGTGCTGTGAAGGCTAAGGTTGATGAGGTAGCTGGCTGTGATTCTGAGAACAGCCCTCTAGATGGCGGGGATGGCTCCTCGGGTTCTGCTGTTGTTACGACGGCTGTGGCACCGGATGCTGTTGTGGGGTCTTCCGGCCAGGTTCCTGACCCTGTCTCTGGGAACTCTGTGAGACAGGATGTAGCAAGCGAGGCCGCTCCTCCAGATGGGTATCAGGCATACCCTGTGCTTCAGGATGTGGCTCAGAGGACTCATCAGCCATTATCCTGGAAGGCCTTGCTGGATCTCCAGGAGACAGCTGAAAAACACGGGTTAGGGTAGAATGAAGTTATGCAGGCTCTTCAGAGCCTTGTGAATGGTGTCCTGGTACCTTATGATATCCGGAGTATAGCCTGTGTTATTTTTCAGCTGGTGGAGTATGGCATTTTTGGGGCAGAATGGGCTCAGATAGCCTGTCAAGTAGTGCAGCAAAATACTGCCTTGGGTCAGCGGGATCCCAGGCGGGTGATAGGCTCTGATGCTCTGCTGAGTAAGGACGGCTTTGCTGACGTTAGTAGGCAAGTTGGCCTTGACCCTGTTGTGCTTGAGCAATGCAAGGAGGCAGGCATGGCGGCATTGGTGCGGGCCATAGAACTGGCTGCCCCGAAGGAGCCTTTTGTGACGGTTGTTCAGCGGGATGACGAATCTTTTCTGTGGTTTGCTAATCGGCTGACTGCTTCTGTGGAGCGGTAGGTGCAAGAGAGTGTGGCGAGGCAGCTTGTGCTAAAGAGTCTCGCAAAGACTAATTGTAATGCCGTGTGTCAGAGGATCATTAGGGCGCTCCCTGGTGATCCCTCACTGACACAGATTGCACAGGCTTGTATAGAGACAGGTGTCACTGCTGAGGAGCCCCCTACTGTGGCTTCGGCGCTGCGGCAAACTTGGGTGATGCCGCAGGGTGGGCAGCGGCAACAGGGGACTGCTCAGGCAGGCAAGAAGCAGAAAAAGAAGGCTCAGGGGGCCTCGGCTCCTCTGTTTTACTGTGCCCAGTGTGGTAGGAAGAATCATGCAGCGAATGTGTGCAAGGCAACATTCCATGCCAATGGTCAGCCAGTGTCAGGCCTGGGAAAGGGGAAGCCGAGCACAATGGGGAGAAGCACTCAGACACAAGCCTCTCTTCACACCCTTGAGCCAATGGAGGTCTGCTCGGCCAGCTCATAGCCAGTGCCTCCGGCTCAGCAGGCCTTGATGTCTGCACAGTGGACACAGTTGTCTTGGACTCTTGCAGGATGTACAGGGTTCCTTTGGATGCTTTTGGCCCAGTGGGTGAGGGCATGAGTGCTCTTCTTCTGGGGAGGTCGGGTACCACTGCTCAGGGCATCATTGTGCACTTAGGAATCATTGATTCGGACTTCACGGGGTGGAGTTATGCCATGGTTTCCATGCTCATCCCCCTGTTACTATCCCTGCAGGAACCAGACTTGCTCAACTTGTGCCTTTTAAGTCTTGTGTTCGCAGAGCGGAGGACTGGCTGTGGGGAGATGGCGGCTTCGGATCCACTGGGCCGCCTCAGGTTCACTAGACCACTGTTCTGACAGCCAAGGATCGTCCTGAATGGGTCTGCACCCTGTCCATCCCTGGTGAGACACCGTCAGACGTTAGCCTCCCCGGGCTTCTTGACACTGGCGCAGACATCACAATTGTCAGGTTTGCTGACTGGCCCCTGGAGTGGCCCTTGGAACTGGTGCAGCCGTCTGTCGCGGGGTTGGCAGGCGCAGCACAATGATATGTGAGCCAGAGGCCCATGTTTGTCACGAACCCCAAGGGAGACACGGCCATGGCTTGGCCATACATCATGAAAGAGTCACGGATAACTCTCTGGGGGAGAGACGTTCTGGCTGAATGGGGTGTG
Organism: Pseudopodoces humilis; assembly: GCF_049639895.1. Lineage (NCBI taxonomy): Eukaryota > Metazoa > Chordata > Aves > Passeriformes > Paridae > Pseudopodoces > Pseudopodoces humilis. The sequence continues at coordinate 12,347,899 of NC_142211.1, read as the reverse complement.
AGTATCTGGACGGATTTTTGATGGGGGCCACTGTGTTGGAGGGTGCAGATTGTCCTACGCCTCCCATACGCTGGCTGATAGAGGAACTCATTTGGGAGAACCAGTGGCCCCTCCCTCATGATAAACTAGTCTCCCTCTGTGACTTGGTGCAAGAACAGTTGCACCAGGGTCATCTGGAACCTTTGACCAGTCCCTGGAATACTCCTGTTTTCTATATCAAGAAAAAGTATGGGAAATAAAAGTTGCTGCAAGACCTCCAGAAAGTTAATGCTGTGATGGAAAGCATGGGGACTTTGCAGGCTGGCATGTCATCACCCACCATGTTTCCCACTGATTGGCCAGTCCTCATCGTGGATCTGAAGGATTGTTTCTTTACAATTCCTTTGCATCCCGATGACAGACTGAAATTTGCCTTCTCAGTGCCAGCTGTCATTAACGCTGAGTCCACACAGAGATACCAATGGAGAGTTTAGCCACAGGGCATGCGGAATTCACCTGCCATTTGCCAAGGGTATGTGGCTCGAGCCCTGTCTGAAGTTTGCCGGCAGTTTCCTGATGCTCATCTCTATCATTATATGGATGACATCTTGGTGGCTGTGCCCACCCAGGATGAACTGCTGGAGATTCAGCCTCGGCTGCTCAGTGCCCTGCATTCTCATGGGCTGCAGGTGGCTCCAGAAAAGGTTCAGCGCCAGCCTCCTTGGAAGTATTTGGAAGTAAAAATTTTGGAGCGGACAGTCCAACATCAAGAGGTGCAGTTTGTGCATTCGGTGAGGACACTGAATGGTGTCCAAAAGTTGGTGGGTGTTGTCACTTGGTTGTGTCCCTATTTGGGACTGACCACAGCACAGCTGTCTTCCTTGTTTGCTATCTTGAAGGGAGACTCTGATTTGAAGTTGCCTCGGACTCTGACCCCAGAGGCACAGCAGGTGCTGGAGGAGATTCAGCGGGCAGTTTCTCCTCGTCAGGTTTATTGTATTGATCCTTCCATTGATGTCGCTGTTTTTATTACCACTCCAGATTTGCATCCCACAGGTATCATTGGTCAATGGAATGATGAATGGTCCAATCCCTTGCATGTCCTGGAATGGGTCTTCCTGCCCCATCAGCCGCAGAAGACGGCAACTACATTGTTTGAGATGATAGTTTGCTAGATTGTCAAACGCCACCAACGGTGTTTGCAGTTGATGGGTGCAGATCTCGCAAAGATTGTGTTCCCGGTACTGTGGGACGACTTGACTGGAGCTTTGCGAACAGTATTTCTCTGCAGAGTGCTCTGGAGAACTTTTCTGGTCAGATTATTTATTATCAGCCCAGCCATCAGCTGCTGCAGGTGGCAAAATTCACTGACATTTCTTTGCTGCCCAAAAATAGTCAGGAGCCAGTGCAAGGTCCCACCGTCTTTACTGACAGTTCAGGGAGGACTGGGAAGGCCATTCCTACCTGGAAGGATAGATCTGAATGGCAAATTCTGGAGAGTCATGAGGAGGGGTCAGCCCTATTGGTGGAATTACGGGATGCCGTCATGGCGTTTCAGAAGTGTTGATATATTTTATATATTAGTAAAGGCCTGTATGCACAAACCAGCCTTTGAAATAAGTCGTGATATTAAAGGCTAAAGTCCTTGAAACCTTTGTGCAGAAGAGAGAGTAAAGCAAAACAATATCCTTGTGTGTAGGAGAAAAAATGTAAACTGTGTGTGTTAGCCAATAGTAGCTTACTCTGCCCGCAGACTCTGTAGAACCCTATAAAAGGTGTGCTAAAGATAGAAATAAACGGCGTTCACGATTACTTCTGTGAAGACTGGTGAATAAGCTGGCGGTTTCTCAATACAGAAGTTTTCCCAGGATCCTTTCAATCTGGTCACAGATTCTGCCTATGTGGCGGACATAGCCCAGCGGTTGGGTCATTCGGTTTTGAAGGAGGTCAGTAAACCTGCCTTGTTTCATTTACTGGAGACCCTGTGGTGTGCCATTCAGGCCCGGGTGCAACCGTACTATGTCCTGCATCTGAGGAGTCATACCAATTTACCAGGGTTCATTGCAGAAGGTAACGCGAGGGCTGACAAGTTAGCTAACTCAGTGTGGGTTGCACCTCAGCCTGACACGCTCCAGCAGTCTAAAGCATCGCATGGGTTTTTCCACCAGAAAGCACATACTTTGAGGAAACAGTTCCAGTTGATGTCTGCTGAGGCCCATGACATTGTCGAGTCTTGTGACGACTGTCATGCGCTTGCTGCGCCTTTGCCGGCAGGGGTAAACGCCAGAGGCCTTAGGGCCTTGGAGCTTTGGCAGACAGATGTCACCCAAGTTGCTGAGTTCAGTTGGCTCCGATATGTGCACGTCAGTGTGGACACTTTCTCCTCTGTGATGTGGGCTTCTGCTCACACAGGAGAAAAGACCCACGATGTCATTGCCCATTGGAGGCAGGCTTTTGCTTTTTCAAGTATACCTTCTGCTGTGAAGACCGATAATAGTCCTGCTTACGCCTCTCAGAAGGTGTGGCAGTTCCTGCAGTTGTGGGGTGTGTCACACAGGTTTGGTATCCCTCATTCTGTGACAAGTCAGGCTATTGTGGAACATGCTCATGGTACACTAAAGCGAGTTCTACAGAAGCAGAAACAGGGAATGCAGGGTGAGACCCCGCACAGTCGGTTGGAAAAAGCTTTGTATACCCTCCATCACCTCACAGTACCGCAGGACTGATAACCCTGTCGTTTTGAATCATCACCTTTCATTGTGGGCTTTGGATGAGCCGCATCAGCCTCAAACGAAGGTTTGAGTGAGGAATTTGGTCACCAAGCAGTGGGAAGGTCCTTTTGACCTTATTGCTTCGGGGCGCTGGTATGCATGTGTATCCACAGATACTGGGGTACACTGGGTACCTGCAAAATGCATTCGCCCTGACCTGCGACCGCAAAGGCAACATCCAGCCAACGACTGGGCTGGAGACTGTGACCAGATTGAAAGCCATCCGATGGATGGGCCATCGGATGATGACTCAGATGCGGATGACGTGAGTGATCACCCAGATGGCCCGTCCATGAGCAGACGTTGATGCCGGACGCATTTTGTTGTTTTTTTTTTTAATGAGAGGGGTGAGATGTCACCCTGAACTTAAAAGCCTTCTGATACTGTTTGGAACATTGTTTGTCTTTCTTTGTTAATATTCTTTGAGTGTTTAAGATATTGTGTGTTTTCTCTGTTCATTTTTCTTTTTAAAAAAGACAGGGTGAGATGTCGCCCTGAGAATCAGGCCCTCGATATTGTTTTTCTACGAGTTCTAGCCACTTTCCCAGGAAAGTAACTATAAACATAGGTGTTTATACATTCCATTAAAGATATGCCTTTTGATGGACATCTCTCATGGCCAGTGCGGTTGGAAAGGTGTTCACCTGACTACCCAATCCCTGGTCGTGGTCAGAAACCTATAAATACTGAGAGAAAAAATAAAGTTCTCTTTTTCCTTCACCACACCTCGAACTGCATGTGTGACTCACTTCGTGTCCAACAGCGACAGTTACTCCTGGTGTTATTTCAGTGGCAGAAGTCAATCTGGTGAGAAGTGTCACATTTGGTAGTGTTGTCACATCCAGTCCCCCTTCCCCCTGCCACTCCCTCTCCACTTGTATCTTGGCGCGGAGCGGGTTCACGCTGTGTTTTTAGTTTTTTTGATTTTGAGGTCCCCCTCTCTTCTCCCTGTGCCACTGCCCTTGCTTGTTAGGATATGGCACAAGGCAAAATTTTGCAAAATGCTTTGGCTGTGTACAACAGTGACAAGTCGGCGGTCCTCTTGTGGTGGCCGGCTGTCCTGGGGTGACTTTATGATACTGGTATCCCCAGTCCTCTGGTTTATGTTATATATTAAGTTCTGCACCTTTAAGACTGACTCTGAGAGGGAAGGGGGGGAAAGAAGAAGCACGCAGTTTGTGTTAAAGAAAAACATCACTCCCCCACATCCTGCTGCTGGACTGTGGTGTCTGCAGAACGGACACACTGCAGGACAGAGCTTCTCTCTGGCTTTTAGTCAGCTTTAGCTAGCTGAGGCAGAGGAGTTCCCTAGACCTCTTTTTTTTTTTCTTTTTTTCCTGGATCTGTGCAAACCTGCTTTGGACTGAAAAACACCCAGCCAAACCCCGGGAGATCACACCTGTGGCCCACTGGGGCCTGGGCCTCGGCACTTTCCAGCGCCGGAGGGACTGATAAGAACCTGAGTGAGCCAAGCTACACCACATGAAAAAGACTTTTCTTCCTAGATTTGCCATCCCATCGAACAGCGAGAGGTTTTATTATTTAATATTATTCCATTTCTATTAAATAAACAGCTTTTTCCACTTCTCTCCAAGAAAATTTTTTTTCTTTCCCGAACCACTTGGGGGGGGAGGGGTCATTTGATTTTTTTTTCCCTGTGGAAACCCCCATTTAGAGTATTTCTCCCAAATTTGCCCTAAACTAAGACACCGGCAGTGGCAGAGTTGGTACAGCTGTGGCTACAGTCTTTTCCGGGGTTTTCTTCAGGTCCCCCGGTCTTTGGCACTTGGGGGGTAACCACATCTGTACACATATCGATTAGAGCTGCCAAGGTAGTTGGTGGATCCTTTGGCAGCACTCTGATGAGTGCTTGGCAAGCTTCATTGGCATTGGCTAGGGCCAACTCCAATAGCAGGTTCAAGTGCAGGGTGGTATTTCTCACTTGTCTTTCAATCTGTGCCTTTAATCTATTTACAAAATCTAGAAATCGTTCACCAGAAAATTCCTTAATTTGAGCATAAGGAATAGAGGGTTCAGGGAGAGGAACAATGAGAAGTGCTTTATCTGCAGCTTTTCTTATTTCTGCTTGGACTGGCCCTGATAATGCTCGGGCCTGATCCCTGCCTTGACTCCATTTGCCTTCTCCACACAAATGATCTACTGTAATTATATTCCCAGTTGCATCCACAGCGCCAGAGGTACTCTGTAATAACTCACTTTGAAGAGCCCTCAACAATCTTATCCATGCCCCATCCCACAACAAATACTCTCCTGGGGATAGAAGACATGAAAACAAATTCTTTAAATCGTATGGAACCAATCAGTTGGAAGAGAGGGTTGCCTTTAAAAGACTTTTGAAAAATTCACTTTCTCTTCCAAACTCTTTTAGGGTTTTACACAAATCTCTCTTCACTTGAAAAGAAAAAGGGTTCCATTCTGGTAATGTTTCTCCACGACCATTAAAAGTCACAGGAGCTGCGAGTGAAGCATACTTTTGTCCCAGATTCCTGTCCCCGCCCCCTCCCCCCCCCCCCCCCCCCCCCATCTCCATACTGTGGGGACTGGAGAGAGTGGCCTGGGAAAAAAAGCAGCAGCAGTCGGGTGGTCAACCATTTGCTCACCACCATTTTGTGACCCCTGGGTACCCGGTGGAGCACTGGGGGAGGGGCCAACCATGTGGTCCACTCTGTTTTGTGCACTCCAAGGACTATTAGGAGGGAAGGGAGGGGGATAATGGTTATAAGAAGGGGTAGGAGATGGAGCTGCAAAACGAACTACCTTTGAGGTTTGAACTGGGGTCATTGGTTTTAGGGAAGAATCTCCAGCAGCTTGGCCAGGGCTGCAAGAGCATAAATGCTGGAAGAAACCCCCCATCTTAGGGTGAGAGGGTTGGGGTAAAGAAATACGGTTAGCTGGGTGTTATAGATACATATATTGTTGGCTTTTCACAAATATTAAAATGAATGTTATGTGTATAAGAATGGAATTTTTTGTTGTATTAATATAGTTTTCTTTATTTCTGTTATTGATGAAACTTAGAAATAGTGGTATAATACATATATGTTAAGCTATGACATAGCATTAAAACAAAAACTACTTTTGTCTGTATAACCCAAAGACTGAAAAAGATAGCTGGAGACTCTTTCCTTTTGTAAACTATCTTATCCAGATGAAGACAGCAGTGACCAGAACTCTGGGGGGAGGAATTTATTGCATTTCTGGTATCAGGGAATGTAAATCTTGATGGCGCCAAGAAGATTGATCTATTGGGAAGGGGGCAAGAGAAAACTAAACAGAAGAACACCAAAGATCCTAAGAAGAATGTATGAATATGCATGAGAATTTATGGATATGTAGTAGGGTTCTGTTTTTAAGGGACAATCCTTTGTTAGTAAGGTGTGCTCTCTTGGCTGAATGCAGAGACACCCGGCCGTATTTGTATACTTTATTTTTTTCTCCTAATTGTCTTTTTTTATTAAACTTTTAAATTCTATAAAAATTATGTGAACCTCGTTTTTCACAATTGGGGGCTCTTTGTCCGGGATAAACACCTCGCCTCTGAAGACCACCGAGGGATCCTGAGTGGGAAAAAGCGCGCACACTGCTGAGTTCAGCAGACCCCGCTCCGTTTCCCCTGGTGTGAGTCAGCAGTGGCTGCAGGTAAATACCCCGAGGACAAGAAGGAGAAAAATAAAGCAAAGAAAAGGGAAAAGGCTCCCTAAACCACGGTATTTAGCTCCATAATTCTTGTGCACAAAGACCCAGAGAAGAAAATGGATTGTAAGTAATCTTTAGGGGAGCGGGAAGCGGGCATTGCAAGATATCCCCGGGGTTACTGGGTCTGGGTCTCAGGGGAGGGGTTAGCCCCTCGGGAAAGGGAGCCGAGGGTTTTCCTGGCACAATCCACTGGGAAAACGGGATAAAAGCGGGGATCCCCAACACTTTGCTGGATTAAGAGGTACACCCAAGAGCATCCGGGCTTAACAGAGCTGGATTGAGGGATATACCCAAGAGCATCTGGGGTTAACAGAGCTGGATTGAGTGGTACAGCAAAGAAACCTAAAACATCCAAGGCCTTATAATACCCATAGGAAGATATCAGTAACTTGAAAATAAAAAGTATTTTTTTGTTGTTTAGCTTTGAGTAAAAATGAATGAGAGTGAGTAAAATAGATGTGAGTGAATGTGAGTAAATAAATGTGTAGTTGTTAATTTAAAAGTTTATTTTGGTTTGTTTGGAAGGAAGTGGATGGTATTAAGTTGTTTGTGTTGTGGTGAGGGGTTGAGGACTGGTGTGAGACTATCAAGGATCTCTTTCTGAGCCAGATGCGCAAGTAGAATGCAGAGTGGTGCTGGTGTGTAGCATAAGCCACAGTTAAAGAGGAGTGGGGGGGGGCACCCTGTAGTTATAGCTTTTGTTTTATTAAGTCCTAAGACAATTCCCTGTGTGATTGTGTGGTAAGCGTTTGCAGCAGTAAACTGTGTTTATGTTTAAAATTTGAGATTTCAGGAAGAGCAGTAAAGTTTGGAAAAGAGCTTAAAGGGATTTAAAAAAAAAAAAAGCATCCTGGGGAAAAGTGAAGAAAGAATTTAGATGAGGATCTGTTTGGAGGAGCAGAAATAGTAGCTGCAGATTTGTTTTAGTTGGTAAAGGCAGCTGGCTAGCTGACTGGTCTCTCCGGCCTCTCTGCAGGGGGGGTCATCTGCATTGAGTGTCAGTTGTGTCTAGGGCCTTTGGATGGCTTTGGGGAGCATCCCCAAAAGGAAGTGTTAGAATTTGTAGTTGATTCTGAGGCAGAAGAATTTGTGTAGTGGAGATTCTGGAGAGATGTGGTGTAAAGAGTGGCAAGGTGATAGTGGCAGAGAGAGAGAGAGAGGTTTGAGATCCCTTTCATTAGAGCTGTAGAAATTTTTAGAAAGAGAGCGAGAAGTGTCTTGTTGGCTCCGAGAGTGAGCACTGGCTTGTGAAGAGAACTTTCAAGCGCAATTAGAGGTGAGAATTGTGCCAGAGAGGGGGGATGTTGGGAGCATCTTGAGCGCTGGGTTAGGAGTTGCTGGGTTTAGGAGTTGTTTAATTGCTTTTATGTAAAGCGGCTGTAGCAGGACCCGGTCCATGTGAGTGGCAAACAGCGGGGCCCGGAGCGGTGGTTCCCGGTCCTCTCCCACCCGATATGAAGGGTGCGGGGCGCGGTTCGTGAGAGGCGCTGCTAGAGCGGGACCCGCCGTGTCTGTGCCGGGGTCTCGAGGGGCGCGGGGTTGCTGGCGGCGCTCGCCGGCCCGGCAGCGGTGCTGGGTGAGGTTTGCCGCTAAGGAGCGAGCTAGCCCAGCAGAGGAGCACCAGACCAGAGCGCTGTGGACTCCTGGCTCTGCCCCTCGGCTGTGGTGAGAGCTGAGTGTGTTTGAACATGCCAGGCCTGTGTGTGAAGAGACGGCGCAGTAGAGAGAGAGGGGACACGGGCTTTGCCCCCAGGGTCTGCATGAAAGTGACAGCCTATGGGCTCCTGCAGAGCGAGCGGCTGAAACAAAGCCTGCTCGACCCAGAGCTGCGGCAGCAGGGGCGGGGGAGAGCGAGAGACGGCCTGAAAAAAATTGCTGTGAATGAGAAAAACCAAAACAAAAACCGAAGAACAAACCAGTAGATAAGACCAAAGCAAAAGTAATCTTTCTCGCTAAGTTCTGAAAACCTCGTCAAGGTGTTTAATTTCTTAAAGCAAGATTTCTTTTTCTCTTTCTTCCTTTCTTTCTTTTACTCTTGTTGTTAAAAAGAGGGGGTTTGTTCTAAGAAACTGTTAGAAGTTTGTGAAGCTAAACAAGTAAATATTAACCAAAGGGTAAAAAAGTCATAAATGTAATTTATTTGAAGTCAAAACTAACCTAGCCTTTCTTGTTTAACTAATTTTAACTCACAGAAAGAGATTGGCTCCTATGTTTACTGTTAAATTTTGTTTAACCCAAGAATTTTAAAGAATACTGATAGGAAATTTTGATGTGATGTTTTCACTCTCCCTGTGTTGCTAAGAAATCCCTTTCAGGTAGTACTGATAACTAAGGCACCGAGGCTGCAATCTGGACCAAAGAGTGAAGTTGGATTCACACCAATAAGATCAAAAGACCTGAGGACTGGACTATAACACCCAAACAGAGTGATACAAAATGGACTCTTAAGCAGAGATCGGGCAGTAATGAACTGAGACAATCCAAATGATCCAAGGGATGAGCTAAGAATCACGCCTAACTGGGAAGACCAAGCCTGTATCAGTAGTTTCAAGTCCTGCCTGGACAAGTTCTGGGACACCTTCGATATCCACCTGGGGGGGGGGGAAATTCCCACCCCAAACAGGAGGACTGGGGCTGTTTTGGTCGGGAAATCCTCATATATTTTTGCTTTTGCCTGTGATGTGTATAAAGGAGGGGGGAAAATCACAACTTCCATCAGTGCCACATCATATACCTTGTCTAAATCATCCCAATATGAGACATGCTATCTGGATTAAATATAAGTGTTTAAATTAGAGAATAATAGGTATTATGGTTCACAAAGTTAAGCCTCTCATTGCAGAAAGTGTTGTGTACCAAATCTATTAAGAATAACTTAAATGATAACTTTTGCTTTGCAGATGGGAAATTACTAGTGCCTGTTGAGTAGGAAATACCTGAGAAACGGTGGGAAAGTACTGTTAAAAGGTGTCAAAAAGGATTTGCTTAGAAATTAGAAAAGAGGAAGTGACCAGGAAATAGGGGGCAAGACCAGGTTGGCCACTACAACTCGCCACCAAGAAGAATATAAAACACCTGCTATGAGCTGCAACCTCATAGGCAGAGTGGGTGGGGGTGTAAGCCATACTGGACCCCTATTATTCCTTCTTCTGTCACTTATCCTTTTCCCTTTTGGGACCCCAGCAAAGCCATGTTACAAATGCTGTCAAAAGCTTTACATGGAAAGACACCGAGCTTCTTTTTATTACCCACACCAGTATCAATAGTCACTGCTATAACCCATCCAAATTAAGTACCTGTATACATAAAGGGGAAAAATATTAGATCACAGACAATCTAAGAACAAGGGGTATCAGATTGAAAAACAGTTGCCTGAAAAGAGAAAAATTAATTTGCTTCACGGTTGCTGCCAGGAAAAAGAACCAAAATTTAGTAAGAGAGCAAGTGGTAAGTAAAAAGATAAAGCCAACACAGCAACCTAGACCTGTATTAACCTCATGTCAGGACCTGTATGCAAGGCTCAAACAGCAATTAAATGGAGAAAATTTCTTAATGAAGTAAGAAATACTCCTGGTAAAAAGTATAAAGTTGGTAATAAAACTTGTACATAGTATGTTCCAGAGAAACCAACTCTGTATTAGACCCAAAGAAAAGTAAAAGAAAAGAATTTGTGTATGATGACAAAACCAGACTCTCCCAATGTAATGGTACAGGAAAAAATCCTTACTCTGGAATCCCAAAAATATCCAAATTTTAGATAGCTGGTTTAATTTTTTTGTATTCTCTGTTTTATTCAGCTAATTACCTGAGTAATCAAAAAAACATGCAGATAAACAAACAAAAAAATTTTATTGCTCAAGCCAAATGATTTACAAAGAATAAAAGGGGGGTTTTGTTATAGATATATATATTGTTGGCTTTTCACAAATATTAAAATGAATGTTATGTGTATAAGAATGGAATTTTTTGTTGTATTAATATAGTTTTCTTTATTTCTGTTATTGATGAAACTTAGAAATAGTGGTATAATACATATATGTTAAGCTATGACATAGCATTAAAACAAAAACTACTTTTGTCTGTATAACCCAAAGACTGAAAAAGATAGCTGGAGACTCTTTCTTTTTCCTTTTGTAAACTATCTTATCCAGATGAAGACAGCAGTGACCAGAACTCTGGGGGGAGGAATTTATTGCATTTCTGGTATCAGGGAATGTAAATCTAGATGGCGCCAAGAAGATTGATCTATTGGGAAGGGGGCAAGAGAAAACTAAACAGAAGAACACCAAAGATCCTAAGAAGAATGTATGAATATGCATGAGAATTTATGGATATGTAGTAGGGTTCTGTTTTTAAGGGACAATCCTTTGTTAGTAAGGTGTGCTCTCTTGGCTGAATGCAGAGACACCTGGCCATATTTGTATACTTTATTTTTTCTCCTAATTGTCTTTTTTTATTAAACTTTTAAATTCTATAAAAGTTATGTGAACCTCATTTTTCACACTGGGGTAGAATTTGGTGGACATTTTTATCTTTTTTTCAGTGAGTGCTAGCCTAATTAAAACAAATAAAGAAATTAGTTTTGCTGCAGAACTGTCTTCAGCACTCTTGGACTCAGTCAATTTTGTTCCCACTCTGTTCCAAAATGAAACAGAAGATACATCTGTGGGTGTTAAAAACGAGATTCACTTAATAAATTATAAAAAGTTTAATATAAACAAAAAGACAATTAGGAGACAAAGGAAATAAAGCAAAGAGTTAAAACGGCCGGGTGCCCTGGCGGGTTGCCAGAACACAACTGCTATCTCCGGAACACTCTTTTTATCCCCTCCTGCTGTGAGGGTTTGATGTATATTCAAACTTTTTCAAGAAGTATTTAGCATGTCCCCACCCTGGTTCCGCCTATTTAGAACATGCTCTGTTTGATTTCTATTTCTGCTTTTCAGCACTATTTTTGCTGGTCATCATTATTCTTGCTGATGAGCATTATTTTGAGTTTGGTTTCCTTTCTTCTACAAATGGTCAGTGTTGATAACAGTCTGGGCCCCTCATCCTTCCTTTGAGGGCATCTGGGCTTCATATCTTTCCCCCCTGCCAATGTCCTGTTACCGGCTTTTTGATAACAGTTTGCTCTCCATTTCCTGCTGCTGATAATAACCTGTTTTCCACTGTCCTTCTGTTGGAAACAGCTTGGTCCTCCCATTGTCTTGCCTGTTGGAGTTATCTTGCCTTGTCCGGATGAAACATATCCTTACCATTCAGAATTCCCATCTAAGCCTATAACTTGCTAAGAGAGAAAAGAATATAGCAAAAGCATATAGCATATAACATTTATCAGAATACTTGTGAAAAGCCAATATTTACCACATGAATTCACAACAGCGGGGAACACTTGAGGGAAGTGTAGAAAGACCCAACGAATTAACTTTAACTTTCCCTTAGAAAATGGTTTCCCCCCCCAAGACTCCAACAACTTGGGTAAAAATTCCCCTTTGTGCCACAGACAGCTTCGCACCCATCTTACCTCCAATGTTCCGTCTGTCTGTCACACGCACTCTGTCGCTCTATTAGAACGGCTGGGTAGAGACAACACAGACTCTCATGGAGTCAATCAGGAGAATTTTTTTAGTTTATTACTTCAGGCTTGTTTTATAGACTGATTTGTGGAAAGTACAGAAAGGAAACTCTTATTGGTTAGTAAACTGCTACATCACCATCATTGGTCAGTGGTGCACACCACCTCCTGACTTTCTCCTGCAAAGAAAACAAGGGACAGACAAACAGCACCTGGGCACGGCTGTTTTCTGTCTCTGAGGATTGTTTTCAAATCCTCCCATGAATTTCCCAGGCTAGCTCTCAGGCAGGACTGAGCCACGTGGCCTGCAATAACCACAGGCACTCTGGTTCAGATTAAGCATCCATAATTCACCTTTTTCGCTTAGGAAAAAAATAAAAATGCATGGTGTTTGTAATTTCCTGTAGGGCCCTTGCAGGAAAAGGAACAAACACAGCACAAGAGGTTTCTTCTACTAGAACTTTGTATGGATGTTGATTTAGAATTTTGGTTTATGTTTTTGGTGTTTAAGATTGTTTTCTTTGCAAGGATTTGATGGTTGATTCTAATACAACTAGTTCAGTGAACTAACACACATACCACACAAAACACTGTTAGTCTGTTCATACTGACAGTCTAACTTGTCGATAGAAAAGTTTTAAAGAACACTAAAGTGACAAGTATACTTTACTTATATCTAGATTTAGTGAAACTCTACTTAATTCTACTATGCAAAATCTATAAATTTTTTGCAGATCAACAATGTAAGTTACAATGCTTTGATTTGCTCATTGGATTTTTCGATTTTCTGCAATCATAAGTTCAGGCTGCTGTTACTATCTCTTCGCGGCTGGTTGTCAGCTCTGCGAACACAAGACTCAAAAGGTACAAGGTAAATTGCAGGACTTTGGTTTGCTCGGGCTGCTGGAGGCGACGGCGGGGGGGGGGGCCGCCTCTAACTGCAGGCTCAGGTGAAGTTGGAGGACACGAGGCGGGAGCCGGCGCAGCGCAGCCCCCCCCCCGCAAGGGGGGGGGGACGCGCGCCGGCCGGGGCACCACTCGCGGAGCCCCGGCACCGTCTCGCGGGACAACTCGGGCTCGCAGGAGAGGGGCTTGGCAGCACAGGGCTGGCAGAACTCGGCCCGGCGCCCGCAGCACGGTCCACGCATGACGCGGCGCCGGCCGGCAAGCGCGGGGGGAGCGAGGTTCGCTCCTTTCCCCCGCCGCCCCCCCGCCGGAGCGCGGGCCAGCGCGAGGTGAGCACGGGTTCGCGCATCCGTGCGGGCCCCGCGGCTCCGTGCTGCTTCCCGCGGCACAGAAGGAGCCCAGAGGGCGCGCTCCGCCCCCACGCCGGAGCGCGGGCGAGCGCGAGGTGAGCGCGGGTATGCGCATGCGCGGGTCCCGCGGGCGAGCGCAGGGGGGGGTCTGGGCTCCCCCCCCTCCTCCGCCGCTTCTTGGCCGGCACCTCGGATGGGTGCGGGGGGAGCGGCGATTTTTCCTCGCGGCGCTGGCAGGCCCCGCGGGTGGCTGTGAGGGCACTGCTCTCCCCGCCGCACACGCGGGGGGTTCTCGCGGCCAGCCGGCGCCGGGGGGCTCGGATGGCCGCCCGGGCCGCGGCCGGTGGCGGCGGGCAGCGTCTTGGGCTGGCTTTTTCTTCTTTTTTCTCCATCTTTTCTCTCATTTTTTCCCCACCGCTGCCGCTGCCGCCACTGTGGCTCTGCGACCGGCGGCGGCGCATCTGTGTGCTCGGGTTTTTTGGCGGGGCCCCGCGCGCTGGGCGCACGGGGGAGCGAAAAGAGGGCTTTTCGCGGCCGCGCTGGCGGGTTTCGCTGATGGGCGCAGAGCGGTCTCTCCCCCCGCCGCTGCAGCGGGTCGCGCCGCGAAGGGCGCGGGCGGAGGCAGCTCTCGCGGTGCCGGTGGCGGCGGTGCCTGTGGGGCCGATGAAGGTGCCGTGGAGGGTGCAGGCGGAGCCGCACGATCTCTGCTTTTCTGCCGCTTTTCCGTTGGTAAAGCCCGCGCGCCCAGCTCCGCGGGTGGCGGGCGCTCAAATTTTTCTGGAGAGGGAGATCTCTGGTTCACAAACTGCTCCTGCCCGCGGCTAAAGTTTTCTAAGGGTCCGGGCAGAGCTGAGGGAGCACTACGCTGCTCATCTACGGTCTCATCTCCCAGTTTTTCATCTTGTACAAGGGAGGCACTCTTGGCATCTAAGTTTTTCATCTCGGCTTCACTGTTCTCAGGCTAGCATCGTTCCAGCGCTTTAAAAATCACTCCCCAGGTTGCTGCCAAGCTGCACGCACTGGTATTTCCTGCAGCTAGCTCAGTCCACAAGTGGTCTCCCATTGATAGCCAAATTTCAAGGTTAAATGCATTATTCACAGTTACAGTAAACCCTTGCGCTTTCACCCAGTGGAACAAAGCGCGCATATCTTCTTCAGGAATACAGAGTCCCATGCACGGCAAGGCATCTTGCCATGCAAGGTAGATAAGCTGTTCATTAGCTGAAATGCAGTTCTCCATTATGAGAACTTTATCTTGACAGCTTCGCGAATGCAATAATGCAAGCGCTATCGGTTCAGACCCGGGATTTCGAACTCTGCTTCGTCAAGATAAGCCGTTCCAAGCCCGTTCGCTGGCAGGGCTCCACTATCCTGTTGGTTTGAAAACCAGCTCTCTCTAAGAGAGCCTGGGAGAATTTCCACTTACCCCTCTGGGGGGAAGGGCTGGCACTTTTCCCGCTCGCTGCTTACCCTCAGGGGTTTAGCAGATGCACGTCACGTCGGTTCTCCTCAGACCTCGGGGGTCAGTAGATGCACATCACGTCGGGGTCACCAGATGTCGCTCTATTAGGAACGGCTGGGTAGAGACGACACAGACTCTCATGGAGTCAATCAGGAGAATTTTTTTAGTTTATTACTTCAGGCTTGTTTTATAGACTGATTTGTGGAAAGTACAGAAAGGAAACTCTTATTGGTTAGTAAACTGCTACATCACCATCATTGGTCAGTGGTGCACACCACCTCCTGACTTTCTCCTGCAAAGAAAACAAGGGACAGACAAACAGCACCTGGCACGGCTGTTTTCTGTCTCTGAGGATTGTTTTCAAATCCTCCCATGAATTTCCCAGGCTAGCTCTCAGGCAGGACTGAGCCACGTGGCCTGCAATAACCACAGGCACTCTGGTTCAGATTTATCATCCATAGCACTCCACTGACAGTCACAGGAAAAACGCAGTCCAGAAGTTTTGCCTGGGATGGGACTCCCCTACCCACTCCCACCTGGTTCACTGCTTTCCTCCCCACGGGGGATTCAGTCCTCTGGCTGCTTGTGGTGTCATCCTGACCTGAAGAAGCAGCCCTTTGGTGCTCAGGGGTTATTGCTTCTGTCCCCAAAAGCGTCTTCAACTTAAAACACCGGAGTCACGTTTCTGGGGTGACTGGCATCCCAATAGTGATCAGAAACTCACTTTCCGTGGGTCCTCTGCCCCCTTTGAGTGAGGGGGAAGGCCCCCTGTTGGGCGCCATCTGATGCAGGCCAGAGATTTCCTGGGCTAGCTCGGATAGGTTTTCTTTTTCTCTCTGTCTCGGGCCAGGAGGGGCCTGAACCGAGGCTACTGTTTTAGCCCCGATTCCGGTTTGAGCTTTTCAGCCCTTCTTTGAACACACGCCTTTGAGGTCGGGCAAAGGAATGAGGAGAGGACTTTCTTCTGATTTGCGATTTCCAGGTTTATTTTGTAAGGAGAAACTCAGGAGAAAGAAAAAGGATGGGGGGTCTGACCATCTCATTTTAAAGGGTTAATGCTTAGGGGGGTTGGGAATTGTGAGAACCAGTTAGAAATTAAAGCTAGCGGGCACACATTCTATGAATAAGATACCAACAAGTAAAGATAAGCGGTAACGGACATGGGAATTCTCGAATTAATTGCCAAGGATTAGAGGTTTTTTCACAGGGGGGAGACAGTGGGTTGCAGTCGCGGAGGGGGGAAGAGTGGGAGAAACTGAGTCACCCGAGCCCCTGCCACTGGGACACAGGGAACCGGAAACACACGGGCAAAAGCAGCAGAGACACTGCGCCTGGGCCAGAGTAACAAAAAAGTGGATCCTCAGCGGTGGCAGGGGCCGCTTGCCGAGGCCGGCTCAGGGCCGGAGTGAGGCTGGACAACAAAGGAGCAGGTCCCCCGCTGCCACAGCACAGGCCGCCCAGGGAGAAACACGAGCTGAAACCGGAGCCCGGGGTCCCACGGGCTGGAGCCCGCGTGAGAAAACCCACTGTGGGGTAAGGTGGTGGCAGGGACCACTCGGCGCAACCGGCACGGGACCAGGCGCTGCAGTGCAAAGCGAGTGGGGAGCCACGGGCAGTGGTTAAGGAGGAGAGGCGGGGAGAACCCAGGCAAGAAGCTTCAATCGCAGCAGGGAGGGAAAAACAAACAAACACAAAAGACTTTAACATTGCTGGTAAAGTAAAAAGCCCACCACAACAACTGTTTGTTTTACCATTTGGCCTTTCTTTTGGGATACTCGATACCCTTGAAGGCCCAAAAAGTTTAGGAGGCTTACCGTCCAGTCAAACAGGCCTCCTGGGTCTGGTTGGCTATTAGATCATTTATGTACTGGAGTAGCTGTCCTTCTCCTGGCGGGGGCTCCCAAGACTCCAGATCTTTTGCGAGCTGATCTCCAAATATAGTAGGGGAATTCTTGTACACTTGCGGTAACACCGTCTATGTGAGCTGAGTTTTTTTCCACCCAGTCTTGGGGATTTCCCACTCAAATGCAAAAATTTTCTGGCTGGCTTCACAAAGAGGCAAAAGAAACCATCCTTTAAATCTAAATTAGTAAATCAAGTTAATTCAGATGTTAAACGGGTTAACAAAGTATGGGAATTTGCAACCTCCAGAAACAGGTCTTCAGTTATCTTGTTAACAGTCCTTAGATCTTATAATAACCTGTAGGACTCATCTGGCTTCTCCACTGGCAAAATAAAAATATTAAAATCAGACTAACACTGTTTCAATAACCTTATTTCCAAAAAGTTTTCAATAATTGGGCTAATGTTTTTCCTATCTTTTTTTTTCAGGGGGTATTGCTTGATCCTCACCGGCTGTTTTTTCTCTTATAGCTTAATTTGCACTGGTGGTTCATTCTTTGCTGTCTCTGGTATATTAAAAGTCTATAGCCTAGGAAATACTTAAACCATTATTTTTCTAAAATTTTCTTTTTCATTGGCCACTTCAATTTTTTTGGTTATCAGCATTGAACTTAACAATTCCACATATTGCTGGTCTTTTACCTCCAAGCTATATTTTTCATTTAAAAAATTATTCTTGCCTCTAACTGCTTCAACAAAGCTCTGCCTAATAGGGCAGATGCAGCATTTGGCATGCATAAAAACCAATAAATTTCCCATTATTTTCCTAATTTATATTTCAAAAATTTGCAAAAATAGGCTTTTTCAGATTGGCCAGCTGTCCCCTTTACTATTACATAATCTTTTATTACAGGTATTAAAGCTTTATTCAACACAAAAAAATATTTATCACACCACACTAAACCACTGAAAAAGGGGACGGGAACTTTTATTCAAATCTAAAGGGGTTTGCACAACCAAGCATACACCTCAAATCACTTTGTTCTCCTCTAGCCACTCACACAAAATAACAAAACAAAATTAATTTCTCAAACTACACAAATTGCTGTTGCCGGGCTAAAACTGCATAAAGTGTTGTGTGGACTATATTTGCAGCACTTCAAAAATCAGATACCTCCGCCGGCACTAGACGTAAGCTTCAGAGCCGCCCATTCCCTCTTGGAGCTGCCTGCTCCCTTCGTGTGGCAAGGGGAGACTTCTCTTTTCACCAGGACATAACTCCAGGTGTTAGCGATCTCTAAATTTCACAAAACAGCTGCGGCCCACCCCCTCCCCCCCTAAATTTAAAACACGCAGTCAAGGGGCCCTCTGAAGTTACGCTGGGATCTGGCAGACTAGAGCCAAAATGAGGCAAAGATCCCTCCGCTGGTCCAAAAAGAGTATTTTAAAATTCTTTTCCACAGCCCGAGCACACACATGTCAAAACACATTCAGCACACCACCAACATGCTCCACAAACTCACAACCCAAAAACACAATCCAGCACACAGCCAGCTCAAACACTCAAAACCAAAGTGCACACACTGCATCGTTAATCCACACAACCTAAACACAACAAAACCAAAAATCTGTCCATTAACACACACACACACAGCGCCCGAGTGCAAATGGACAGCCGCCGCTGCTGTTGGCCACTGATCTTCTGCAACTCGGGATGCACCCTAACCCGGAAACAAAGTCCCCAGCTGCTACTACTGCGCAGTCAAAACACAAAGCCTGAGGCTGCCAGCCCCGGCGCTCGAGCCCCTTTCAGCTTGACACACAGACAGACTACTGACAGCTGCCTGAGCCTTCTCAGCTCAGAACACCCATCACCCTGCTGAGCCTCTCTTGGTTTGTTACACAGATCACTTTGCCGAGCCCCTCTCGGCTAGTAACACAAACCACCGGCAGCTGACATTGCTTTCTGCTGCCTCTGCCGCTCTCCACTTAGAGCGTAAATTCCTGTTTACAACTCTCAACGGGACCTCTCTCCTCCCAAAACCTGTGGCTGATACCCCAAACTGCGACCTACTGAGCCGCTTCTCAGCCACAAACCAAGCAAAGCGGGAGCCACCACTGCGCCCAAAACACAACAAACCAGCGATCCTGCTGTCACCACCACCCCACCTCATAACACAAGCTGCCAATTCTCAGTGCCGGTACTGGCACCACTTAAAACACAGACCACCGGCAGCTTACGCTGGTCCTGTTGCTCTCAACTTAGAGCACAGACTCCTAAAACCAATTTTCTGCGGAAACTTACAAACAAAACCACACAGGTTTTCATTGAGCGTAAGACTTCTTTTACGACTTACCAACCACCTTTTAACTTTGCTTATGCCTTACACCACTTCAGAGGTACCTGTTTCAATTTTAAACATACCTTTTCTCTGTAGTCCTGGTAGTTCCTGGTCTTTCTCTGGGGCGTCACTGAGGACACAGGAGCCCCTTCTCCCAGAAATTCCGGGTGGGTGCTCGAGGGGGTCCCGGACCCCCACTGCCCACTTGGTTAGAGAGAGCAGAGTCCTGCCGCAGTAGCCAAAATGATTTACCAAAATATGGATATGAACTACTATCAATATCCAACTGAGACAAACAAAGACTCTTTATACCATATTAGGGTTAGAGAGCGTATGTTTATTAGCAGTGCTGGGCCAATGTGTCGGGTCACCCCTTAATACACACAGCCCTGAATACAGGTGAATACAGGCTTTTTATTTACAAAAGTATTGAATACAAATGCATATTCATAACCCAGTTGCCACCCATTCTCCACTTCTTATGCTAATTAGGAAAAAAACAATTAAGCATGCGTAATTTGTTCCTTGAAATGGGTTGGTGGTCTTTTTATGAGTAGGGGTCACAAAAGGGAGGAAGCGATATGGCTCTTCCTCAATCTGACTTTTCTATCTTTCCAATGCAAAGTGACAAATGGACTCTTGGCTGAGTTCCTAGTTTCATGTCTTCAATGGGTTTCTGATTTGCAATTGTCTTATGTTCCTGAAGTCCCTTACCAAATTCTTTGTTTCTCATTATAAGGCCAGCTAAACAAGCATAAAGTTGACAGACAATTAGTTATTAGCCAATTATTAACCTCTAATTTTAGCAACGCCTCTCTACCTACCTTTAATTTAGCAAGGCCCATCTATCTATTTTAATTAGCTTTAGCAAAGCTTATTTTTAATTAAGGCCTTAGCTTCTTTAAAATTTTGAATTCTTCAAAGTTTATGTCTCACGCAGAGGAGGCAATAGGAAACTGACTGGCTGATGAAGAAGCTCAGAAAGCTGCATTATTGACAGAAATCTCTAACATCCTCCCCTTGCTCCCGGTAACCACATCACTGCCAGAAAAACTCTTTTCCACCAGAGGAACTTGAGATGATTAAAAAGAGTGGGACAGAGGAAAGAGGGGATAATTGGTTTACAAAGGATGGTAAGCAGTGGATACCAAAAGCTCTGGCCTTACAGTTGTTAAAACAACATGAAGGAAGTCATTTGGGCTCCCGAGGACTGGCAGAAGACTCCCTCAAAATGTAGGCTGCTGTGGGTCTTTTTACCCTAGAAAAGCGAGCTACTGAGGGATGTTTGATTTGTGCTAAAACCAATAACAGAGTTACAAAGAAACTTGCCTGGGGAGGGATGCCTTGGGCAGGCCGTATGTCCCTTCCAAAGATGCCAGGTGGATTTTACTGAAATGCCCTGAGTGGCAAGATTTAAATGTCTTCTGGTAATAGTATGTCAGTTAACAGGGTGTCCAGAAGCATTTCCAGCTGTTTCAGCAACTACAGGGTCAGTTATTAAAGTATTTTTGCAACAAATAATTCTAAGATATGGGATGGTAGAAGCAATAGACTCAGGGGAACTCATTTTACAGGAACAATTATTCGAGGAGTTATGACTGCTTTAGGAATACAATGTGTGATAAATAGAGACCTTTTGTTTGCCTAAACATATAGATACGATGCTTTGCAAAACTGTGCCCTGCGAAATCAGGATGAGGTTGAAGGCTGCTGACACTTGTATAATCATTTACGGCCTTGCGAGCTTTCTTGAATTCCAGAAAGTTACCAAGATAAACCTTAAAAGGAAACAGCGAAGAAAGGTCAAAAGGATAGGACTGAGGAAGACTCTTGATCTTCATCCCACGACCACCAGAAGGCAGAAAAAGACCCCCTAGCAACTGGAGACACATGTGCAGAGACACCCGAGAAAGGACACGTAACCCAGAAGCCGTACCACTTAAAAGGGGGAACACGGAAATTGGAAGCGCGGCAGTTGGCGGAGCGGAGACTCCCCTGTCGCCCAGCGCTGATTTTTGCTTATTGCTTGCTTGCTATAATTAATAAAATTTTCTTTAATTGAATCATATCACTCTCTTGAGTGTATTCATAACACAATGGAACCTCCATACCCCCTATCACCCCCAGAGTTCGGGCCAGGTTAAAAGGATTAATGGAGAAATAAAGAAACACCTTCTGAAGTTGGTGATAGAAACTAAGATGCCGTGGGTAGAGCTCTTGCCACTGGCTTTGGCAAGAATAAGGGCCAGACCCAGGGGGGATATTCAATTATCTCCCTTTGAATTGATGTTTGGGATTCCTTATCCTTGTAATTCTCAGCCTGGGGGGAGGGGGAGGTAGAGATAAGCAATGCATATTTAAAACAATTTGTGGCTCGGATACTGTCTCTTGTGAAATCTCTTTGACAGGAAGCTCAGCTGGCACAGACCCTGCCTTTGGACTTGGCTGTTCACAACATCCAACCAGGAGATTGGGTCCTAGTTAGGGAGTGGAAAGAAGCACCACTGGTGACTAAGTGGCGTGGACCTTTCCAGGTGTTGCTGACCACAGAAACAGCTGTCAAGACAGCTGAACACGGGTGGACCCATCACACTAGGGTCAAGGTCTCTGAGGCCCCAGAGATTAGGATATCTCATCTGGAGGAGAAGGATGGGAAGCCACGACTGACACTCCGCAGGAGTGGACTGGAGCAGTAGCCGGTGTGTCAATGTCAGGGGAAGCCCAGTGTGCCTACCCACAGACTGGCTGCTGAAAGAGTTTGTGTGGGCATCCCTCCTCTCAGATCTCCAGTCACTGGGGGCCAATCCTGGCTGTCATTGCTTTCTTTATGTTAAGCTGTTTCTGTACTTTCACTCACCACAGGTGGTGCAAAAGACAACGTGAAAGTGAAAATTAGGTTAGGAAATTAGATTACACTATTAGAATGTTTCTCTCAATAATCTTACCTTTATGTTGTCAGTTAGGTTGGGGCCAAAAGTGGGAAAATAATTTTTTAGGCTTAGGAGAGGAAGTAGCAAAAACCTTTTAACCTTAGTAATTGTTGTGTCTGTGGAGGGCCAGGGGGGTCTGAAAACTGGCCGTGGGTGGCCAACCCAGTTGAACCTAAATGGTGGGTTAGCACCCTGAGTGAAGTCCATAATGGAACAGGATTTAAAGACAAAGAAAGAAGTCAATGGCAGCTTCATTCTTCTTAAAGGGGCATTTATTTCCTAAATGAAACAGGAAGCATCTATGTGGGAAAAAGCGTTTGTGACTGGACTTTATCTTTGAGTTTAGATTGTTGGACCCCCAACTTCCCTCCTTATGATTGTTCCAGATATGGAGGCAGATGGAATCAAATGCATGTTAAGCTCACTAATGGTAGCTGGGTAAGGTGTTCCTTCCATAATTACCAAAAGGAATTTGAAGGTTGTAAAGCAGTGGGGAAGGATAAGTTTTTTGACCCCTTATTTTTAAGCTGCCCCCGAGATAATTCCACAAGTAGGACACATGTTGTCCGAGACTATCAGTGGAAATGGCAACACCAGAATGGAACTTGAACCCTTTTCAGTAGGTTCGTGTCCAGATCTAACAAAACAGATCTTGGATGTAACTGCAAGTGGAAACTTCATGTGGGAGCTTGGAAATGCAAAAAATATGATTCTTATGTCAAGGAAACTATTGTTGGGGGACCACTAGGCCCTGGAAGCAAGCTGTATTTTGATCCACCAATTGATGATGAAAATTGGGAACGTCCCTTTGCCAATGGGACCTGGGCTTTAAAGGGGCATTACTGGATTTGTGGCCAATATGCTTACCATAGGTTACCCCCAAACTGGTCAGGGATATGTTATATGGGATATATTAGACCATTGTTCTTTCTGCTACCACAAGTTCAGGGAAATAAGCTAGGAGTCAAAGTATATGATGATCTAATTAGAGAGAAGCAGTCAATTGATGCATCTCTGGCTGGAGGGAGCACCCAAAATTGAGGCAAAGATGAATGGCCACCTGAACGAATCATACAACACTGTGGACCAGCTACTTGGAACCCAAATTAATTAATATCAGGTGCCAGAGAACCCATTTATAATTTAAATAGGATAATTATGTTACACGCTGTCTTTGAAATAATAATTAACCAGACATATACAGCTCTTGACCTTCTTGCTGACCAGTCTACTCACATGAGAAATGCAATATTTCAACATGGGATAGTATTAGACTATTTATTAGCAGAAGAAGGGAAAGTGTGTGGCAAATTAAATTACTCAAACTGCTGTTTGCAAATAGATGACAATGGAAAAGTGATGAAACAAATAACAAAAGGAATAAGAAAGTTAGCTCATGTACCGGTCCAGGCATGGGAAGGATGGGAATGGGACATGTTTTCATGGTTACCTGGTTGTCACGATCTGCAAGGTGGGATTCGTGATGTGGTTCTTTTAGTCGGTCTTAGAGTACCAAAGATTATCAGCAAACCAAGGACTTAAACAGCAAAACACACTTTATTGAGTGCTCATCAGCACTAATATGTGATAAAGGGAAAAAAGGAGAAAGCAAAGCATAAGAGAAAGAGAGTAAGTGGATTATAGCTACCAACATTGAAGTCCACTCAGCCGTCCAACAACGCAGAGTCTTCTGTCTGTTGGGGAGATCACAAAGGAGGGTTAGTTTGGAGTGTAATTTTATAGTCTTTTACAAAACTAGGGGCATAGGGCCAAAAACAGAGGAGATTGATGATCATTGTGATGAATTCCATTGCGCAGGGGGCAGGTGTACGGTACAGAACAAACCACATCTTGCAAGCCTTTGCTCACCAGCAGGAATGAGGGCAATGTGTTGTGGAAACCCATTGTGCAGGGTACCACGCACAAGCCTCTGCTCACCAGCAGGAACGAGGGCAGTGTACCGTGCAACCACCTGCAAACAATCACTTAGCAAACATCCACCTCAGCTAGGCCCAAACCCCCAAACCAAGTCCCTTGTGATATTCAGGGTCTAAGTCTCTGTCCTCGAGACAGTTGTGAGACAGATGAGAGAATCTTCAGACCGTGTCTTACACTGGTGGACTATGGGTTAAAAAAATGCTTTTTTTCCTCTTATGTGTTGTAGCAACTCTAATCTTTTTACCATGCATGATCCCTTGCTTAGTACAACTTATTCAACATGTGATCAAAGGGATGCAGGTAGTGGCCATGCCTACTGATCCAGAGATGGCTACAAAAGGACAGAAATTGATGTCACTGCAAATAATTTCAAAACAATAAAAGACCCAAGAACAGGAAATTAAGTCAATGATAACTAAAGTTTGTAAAGATAATTATTAAAAATTAAAAGAGGAAGGATTGAGAGGAATGATGGATTTGTCTTTACAAACAAGCTGTGGGTCTGCTGATAGATGAAACTAGCACTGAGACATAAAATAAACAGTGGGAAGGATTCCACTGATTGATGAATGGAGAAAAAGATATTTGCCTTTACAAACAAACTGTAGGTTTGCTGATAAATGAAATTGTATATTGAAAGATGAAAGAAACAATGGGGGGAAACCATAAATTCCATAAGAATTAAAAATTAAAAGGGAGGGTTATACATTAGAGGGGAATCTTAGGTATCAGGCATTCCAGGAAGTCTGTACCTCTCAAGTACCTCAGCCAGTGGGGAAAGAGAGAGGGACATGTGGCCAGGAATTTAGGATAAAAAGGAGGCTGCATCCTCCAAAAATTTGAGAGACCCCAGGGCAATGCCCCATGGCCTCTCCCTTTATTCGAATAAAGTAAAAGGTCTCCTCTGTCTCCTTTTTGGACATAAACCTTTGGTGTTTGTGGATTAATTTTTCTGACAAGTTCTGTGTCCTGGATGGGATGGCTTTTGAGATCCTGTCTGCCGGAACATACTTATCCAATGGTTACCAGGCAGTCATGGTGCAAAGGTGTCTAGGCTGCTTCTGAAGCCTGGGGAAACACATCTGGGTTCAAAGTAGTAGATACCCTAAATTCAACATTGTCCTGCTCCTGTAAAGCAACTTGGTATTTCAACATCCTGCTGGCAATATCCAAAGTCCTCCTTTTCATTCCAAACCAGCCATTACCATGACGGGTACTTATATTTTAATCTTTTGTCACAATATCAGCTTTTGTGCTTCCTGGGTTAAAAGCTCTGCCCACCACTCTCAAATATCTGGGCCATCCTTTACTCGAATTGTCCAATTGTTTGGAAAAGTGCTGCTTCCATGACCCCAAATGCTGTGTTAATACCCCTAGTGCCAGGTTCATCCTTTCATGCACAAATACCTCAAATGGTTTGGTTAAGTGTGGGAGCTGCAATGCAGGGGTTGGCATTAAGGCTCTTTTTAGGGCTTTAAAGGCCCTCTGACTCTCAGGAGTTCATGCCAAGTATTTTTCAGTGGAGGATTATACAAGGGTTTAATTGGCACCCTTTAATTGGCAATCTTTAATTGACGCCATCCGGCCATATCTAAGAAGGCTCATAGACGTCTTATAGTCCTTGGCTCCAGCATCTCGCAAATGGCTTCTTTTCATCTGCTTCCCATGATGCCGAATTATTTTTGCCTTTTTCTTTTATATATTCTCTGTATTCTTTACACATATTTGTAGCTCTGTGGCCTATTATTGTATCTGTGGCTAGTTTTCCCAGTACTTTTCCCTACCTTTTCCCTAGACAGAAAGACAAAACATCTTTCCAAGCTCCAAGCCCTGGGGGTACAAGGCCTCATCCTATCTTGGTTCTTTGTGGGAACCAAGGCAGAAAAATAGCTCTTCAAGACACATTTTCATAAACAAAGTTTAGTTTCCATCTGAGGGGGGAAGATTTAGAGAAGGTTGAACTGGGAGAAATTGCACCACTTGTGCTCCTAATTGATGATTTTTGTCAAATATGCTAATTTACTAAACTTATAAAACTGTATTCCCTCCATGGGGGGGGGTGGGGAATTTTGTGGACATTTTTCCATATCCACACCTTTGAGGCTTCCAATACAGACCAGCCTTTATAGTACCTCCTATACTAATATTATCTCAAAAGTGTGTTGTTTCATTTCTAGGTTTTTTAAGGCATCACTCAAGCTTTTTTTTTCACTGCAGGATCTCAAACCCAAGATTTATTACTGCTCCTTTGGCTATTTGTGCCTCTTTCTTTGACACCCTACGTCCAGATTGTTCAAACAACTTTAACAGACTTATGATAGCATCAAGGCACTCCTTTTCAGTCTTGGTTGCTAGCAGAATATCATCTACATATTGTGCTGACATTTTGTCCAGATTTTCTTTTTCCAGCTTTCCAATTTCTTTTGCCAACTGATTGCCAAATATAGTGGGGCTATTTTGAAGCCTGGCGATAGCACAGTCCATATTATCTGCACCTTCCACCCAGTGTTTGGATTCTCCCACTCAAAAGCAAACAATTTCTGATTATCTGAGTCAAGAGGTATTACAGAAAAAGGCATCGTCATCAAGCAGTGTGAACCATTTGCCCTTCTCTTTAAGGGAAGCTAAATTCTGTATTAACCTATTTTCTTCAGTATTTGGTTTCTTTACTGATAAAATTGGGGTATTATAATCTGATTCACATTCCATGAATAAACCATGTTGCAGGAGTTAATTAATAAACTTCGTAAATCCCTGTCTCATATCTAGTTTTATTTGTTTTGTCTTACTGGTTTAGATCTAGGCTTCAGTAATATTTTTACCGGCACTGCCACTTTACACCTTCCTGGTACATCCATTTCCCATACCAAAGGAGTTACTGTGTTCTCCACCTTCTCAGGTATTTCTTCTTGTTCTGCCTGCTCCTGCAAGACAAAAGTTCTTGCTTTTGCATCTTTAGATTCGGGAATTTTTAATTTTATTTCTTTATTTTCAAAGGTAATACTTGCATACAAGCTATTCAGTAAGTCTCCTCCCATAAGAGGGACCAGATATTCAGGCATATACAAGAATTAATCTGTGCCCCCCCACTATTTTCCTAATTTAAGTGGTAATGGTTGCAAAAAGGCCTATTGTCTTTCCTCCCTGTCATGCCCTCAACACTCACATTTTCTGAGCTAAGTTTTCCTCTGCAAGTATTCAATAATGAATAAGTTGCTCCTGTATAAATAAAAAAAAAGATCTTTTAATTCCCCAGTAATAATGTAACCAGGGGCTCTGCTGAGGATAATTCTCCCAGTCCTCTTCAGGGGGTTCTTAATCTTCATTTAATGTCATGACCTTGATGGTTTGAAAGAACCAGGTTTAGTTTTCCTGTCTGATTTCCTCTGTCTTCAGGACACTCCCTTTTCCAATGTCCCTGTAGGAAAACATTTTAACAGAGTAAAAGCATGATATTTTAGTAAAAGCCTGTCTGCACAATCCAGCCTTTGGTATAAGCGACAATATTAAAGGTAATGTCCTTGAAACTCTTCTGAAGCAGAGAGAATGAAAGAAAAACAATATCCTTGTGTACAGGAGAAAAAATGTAAACCAATATGTATTAGCCAATGGTAACGTGATTAGCCCGCGGACCCTGTCAAACCCTATAAATGTGTGCTAAAGATAGAAATAAACAGCGTTCACTATACTTCTGTGAAGAGTCGTGAATAGTCTGGCAGGCTCTCAATACTTGGCGCCCGAACATGGACCTATTGCAGGCTGAGAGGATTCGGTGGTGGAGCCGGCGGAGCGGATCTGTGCGCGGGAAGACACAGATGCGGATCGGTACTGGGTAGGGGAGCCTGCGTGTGGGGAGACGCTGAAAAAGGAAGCGGGCCGCAGGGGGAGACCGAAGGTGGAGGAGTTGAGGGGTCGCGACCCTCCCCCCGCTGCGCTCTGCTAGCATGGAAGTTGAGTTTGCGGCAGCAAAAAAACTGCTTCTGAGTATTATCGTTAAACAAGGTGAAGCAGTCAGGGGAGAAGACCTGGCCAAGCTCGTTCTATGGGCTAGAGATAATAGGTGCGGGCACCCGGAAGAATGGAAAGACATAGGAGATTTGTTGTGGAAGAGAACGATTACAGGGAAAAGCAATGACACTCTGTCTCTCTGTCCAACTTGGCAGATTGTAATTAATACCTTAAAAAACAGGAAAGTGAGATATGCTCGGGATGCAAGCGCCTTAATTCTCAGCCAGCAGCAGCCGTCTTTACCTCCCACTGCTGGGTGAGCATTCCTGTCTATGCCGCCCTTGGAAAGAGGGAGGGAGAGTCAGAGAGAAGAAAATAAGGAGAAAGAAACTCCACAGCAAATGCTGAAACAATAAACATAATCTGTTCAGCAACGGCAGAATGTGATACATCCGGAACTATTTGCTTCACTTTTGGAGACACTTTTAACACCACAATCTTACTTAAGTTCCAACTTTACTACCCTGGAAGAAGAGAAACCAGATATGGATTGGTTTCCACCCGAACCAGGGAGGCATAGGGGGAAAGGACTGAAGTGTGCGCAGAGAACAAAGGCACCCCCAGGGCAGAGGCAGTGCAGAAAAAGCTCCAAGCCCACGAGGGACAAATATCAGCAATTACATAAACAGTTGAGCAGAAATGGGTGGCTCAGCTTCAAAGAGAGACAAAATAGCCAAAAAATTGCTAACTATATGGTATCTAGCCCTAAATTCATCACTGTAATTAAAAGTTGATAAGTTGCAATGATCATCGTTGTTACCACCTGGCCCTGAGAGGCTTTTCATGTAACATTGCCTGTTTTTGTAAAATCGTGCCCTTTTCCCCCTATCTGCGAACAAGGAGAGAAATATTGAGAGAAAGAACTGCAGTTGTTAAAGTTAACATTGTGAGGTTTTTTTTTCTTTCCGTTTTTCCCCTCTGCGAGAGTATGCAGAGAATGACGAAGACTTCACTCAAACCTTTTAGAGATAACAGCATCAGACCAGGCAGTTGACCCCCCGCTCCCTCTCCAAGAAGAGGCACCAGGATAATACCCAGTTTGTTAAAAAGTCATGATTTATTGGATTTTTTAAATGTTTTTATATACCCTTTTAGAGCTAATCTTGTGTTTCAAGTAATTATGAATTTATGTAGTTGCACTTTTTAGAGTTTTACTAGGGAATTTATTGTGATTTTTTGAAAGTTTAAAAAGCCCTGTTTTTAAAAAAAAAGTGTTTAAGGTGAATATTAACAGAAGTAAAAATTACCTTACAATAATAAGTTTTAAAACCTAATGTTAAAATATGACTGATTTACAGTTGCTAGTAAAACAACCTTCCAATTAATGTTATCTACAAAAGAGACTTATGCTTTAAAAAATAATTAGCTAGGAGAATTTCACTGTGCAAGACAAAGTTAAGCATATGTTACCCATTTGTTTGCTTTTCCACAATTTTAATAAGATAATTTCTGTGATAGAGACCTTTTGTTCGCCTAAACATGTAGATGCGATGCTTTGCAAAACTGTGCTTTGCGAAATCAGGATGAGGTTGAAGGCTGCTGACGCTTGTATAATCATTTATGGCCTTGCGAGCTTTCTTGAATTCCAGAAAGTTACCAAGATAAACCTTAAAAGGAAACAGCGAAGAAAGGTCAAAAGGATAGGACTGAGGAAGACTCTTGATCTTCATCCCACGACCACCAGAAGGCAGAAAAAAAATACCCCCTAGCAACTGGAGACACATGCGCAGAGACACCCGAGAAAGGACACGTAACCCGGAAGCCGTACCACTTAAAAGGGAGAACACGGAAATTAGAAGCACGGCAGTTGGCGGAGCGGAGACTCCCCTGTCGCCCAGCGCTGATTTTTTGCTTATTGCTTGCTTGCTGTAATTAATAAAATTTTCTTTGATTGAATCATATCACTCTCTTGAGTGCATTCATAACAATTTCAATGTGGTTTTTTTTGTTATAAAAAAAAACACGTATAACAGCATATATATCAATTTGGACTTCAGTTTTTAATTAAAAATTGGAATCGATGTTTTTGAAAAGTGCTACAAAAGCTGAATGGCAACTTGCCAAATTCTGTGTTGTTTTGGTTTTTCTCCAGAAAAACTGCACTTTAAAATCCTAACCAACTTAAGCATATACTAGGCAAATTTCTGTTATGAATAAGTATTTTAGTGACATTTGCAATTATTGTGAGTTTTTTTAAAAGCCAAATGACATGGAATTGTGATGTATTTGTTACATTTTTTAATTTTTATAGTGAATTTATGTTACTGTTATATTGTGTTTAAAAAGTATATGCCAAACTTTCAGTTGCCTTTTTGTAATAATAGAGTATGTTATGCTTTTATTTGATATAGATTGTGTTAATAGAATTAAGCAAAGTCAAGTTTCATTATGTTTAAGTTTGAATGTTTTTAAGTTTTATAACTTTGATTTTCTTTTAAGGTTTTGTTATTTCCTTTTGTTATAATTAATTTTTACTAGGTTTAAATATTGTTTAGTTTAAAATGTTTTATGTTTTATTGGAGACACTTGTTTAAACTGTAAAGTATAGTTATTTTCCTAGAGAGATGAAGAT
The DNA here is from genome assembly GCF_049639895.1 of Pseudopodoces humilis. Taxonomy (NCBI): domain Eukaryota; kingdom Metazoa; phylum Chordata; class Aves; order Passeriformes; family Paridae; genus Pseudopodoces; species Pseudopodoces humilis. The sequence goes on along the minus strand of NC_142211.1, from coordinate 12,317,507 downwards.
GACTAAAACTGAAACAGCTGTGATAGAACACTGATGAACACCTGCTTGTGGATAGAGGGTAATACAGTCTGTGACACCCTTGACTTCATCAGCAATTCTATTGTTTGTGGCAATCTCTGCAGTTTTTGTTTGTTATAGCTTTATTATTTTTCAGTGTTTCCAGAAATCCAAGAAAATGTAGCATTGCTGAGGGTCAGCTGCCATGGGAGAGGCTTCAGATTGAGCCAACTGCTGAACGGATTATTTGGTCTGTTACCTAAGGCTTCTGATTATTTGCTTTGTAGAAATGCATTTTAACAGTGTGCTGTGCTTTAAGCATCTCATAGATGCTACTATTGAGAACCTTGTTTTAAAAATTAGTTAAGAGGCATCTTTCCAGTTTAAAGCCTAAGGCCCTGGCAGAGCCTTGACTTTACCTGGACAGAATGTTTATCAACAGATCCAGATGTTTTCTGTACCAAATCAGTATTTGAGTCACTTTTTGACTCAGCAATTTGGCCCTATTAATATGACAGCTGGATCAATTTTGAAGTGGGCTTGGAGAATCATTTCTGGAGGTGGTTATCCAGTCATTCAATGATTGTTTTTTGTTTGTTTGCAGACTATAAGATGCTGGTGCAGTGTTTTAGTGGTTAATGGTAGTTTTATATTACACATGTTATTAATAATGTTTATGATTTGATTGATTTTTAACTGCTATAGGTTTTTTATTCATTGTTTATATGGTTTTGTGTTGAAATTGATGTGTATGACAGAAGTACATCTCATCTTTTTTAAAAAAAAAAAAACAGGGGGAATTGATGCCCCAGAAGCATTTGATTAGTGTAATATGTGTATTAGAAATTTGGACCACAGTAATGAAATATTTATATAAAAAGTTTAGAAAGATCATATAATCTAAATTTACAATTGGGTGTACCACAGCTAAGCCAAAATGAACCATTAACTTCAAGGGGAAAAGTGTCTATGTTTTGTTGACAGGTTCAAAAATGTCACCTGTTCATCTGACCAGACTGCCTCTGAAAACACAAGATCCAGTGAACGGACACATCACCACACAACCTTGGTACTCCAAACAAGATCAAGAGTGGACCTGTCAGGACACAGTTGTGTCTGAAAACTACACAGTTTGCCAACAAAAATTCTATGTTGTTATTATGATGTTGTGTCTTGTCCTGGGGTATGATGTGAAATTGTATCCCCATTCGTCCACCTAGCCCAGAAATAGGTTTTGTATCCTTAAAACTTCATCTAAGAGTAAAAGTGAGTGGAGAAGAAGCACCGAGTCTGTTATCAGAGATTGTACTTGCTCCCCCCACATCCCAGGACGGGGTTTTGACTGCAGCACAGACAGACAACAAGGGACAGATCGCCTTGGCTTTCCAAGTAGCCAAAGCAGAGAGGTCTTCCTGGACTGTTTTCTTTCCCTTTTCCTTGGAACGGATCAAACCTGCTCTGGACTGGGGACTTGGGGGAGCACTGGGAGCTTGCACCCGTGGACTACCGGGAACCTAGCCTGGGTAGTGGCATTTTCCAGCGCCAGAGGGATTGATAACAGAGCGAACATGCACAGGAAAGAGACCCTCTGAATTTTGTCATCTCTTCAGAGCGGCAAGAGGTTTTGTAATTTGATATTGTTCATTCTTGTGCTGGGTAGTGCTGTGCCTGTTAAATAAACAGGTTTTTTCCACTACTCTCAGAGAAATATCTTCCCAAACCGGTTGGGGGGTGGGAGAAAGAGGCCACGTGGGTTTGCTTCCCGGGGCGGGGGGGTGGGCATTGGAGGTTTTCTCCCAAATTTGCCCTAAACCAGGACATGTCTCTACCATTTTTTTTTTCAGTTATCTTCTGTTTTAAGATTTAAAAGGATGTGAAGAACAACCTGAACATCAATGCCCTCAGTCAGTCACTGATTGGCTGTCAGCTGTGGGTGCAAAGGAGCCCGCCGAGCCCGAGATCCTGGCTCTTTCCTGGAGGCAATACACCTTTCACTCAGAGACAATGTATCGCTCCCAGGGCTCTTTGAGTTAGATATGTTAAACTGTTGTGCCCCATTGGTGTTCCCCCCTGCTGTCTCTGTTCGGCAGATTAGCTGCTCCTGGCTCCCTTGCCAAAGCTCTGCCTGAATAAAGGTTTGTGCTTAGCGGAACGCTGGACCAGCTTTCTCATCCCTGCTTCCCGTGTCGCCTGCCCGCTGCCGCTGAGCTGAGCTGGAATCACTCGACTGCCCGAAGTCGCTCACACGCGCTTCGGCCCAGCCCTTCTCAGGGCTGCCTCTCTAGAGAAGTCGCGGTGCTCCGGGCTTTCCGTCGCCGCGGCAGTCCGCTGACGTCACAAGAGCAGTGGATGTTCCAAAACTGAATCGCCTTGAATCATAGTCTGCTTGTAAGAAGAATTTTGTATATCTAAAAGAGTATAGAGACTCCATCTAACTGTATATAAAAGCAAATTGTAATTGTATTTTTATCCTTTAAGCAAATTGTTTTCACACTTAGATTGCATGAATACCAGAGCACGTGTGTTAAAAGTATTTAGATAATAGTTTAAGATAAAAAGTTTTAGCTTCTGTGATAATTGTTATTTTTAAGTTATTGATAAGTTTGGAAAAGATATTAGTATAAGGTGTAAGTATTCCCCCTTCAAGAGTTAAGGTGAGCATATTTGAAAGTTCCTTTAACCTTAAAACCTAGCTGTGATTCTGAAAGTATGGTGTCATTTGCATGGAACAAACTGCTTATGGTAATTGTGTTGTATATAGTCCCGACCAAGTGTCTGCTAACATCCAAAAGCAATAGAACATATGGGTCACTCTGGCACATTTAAGAAGCCAAAAATCAATGTGTCTAAGCCTAGCCACACCTGGAGGTCCTTTTCGCACCTGTCTCATAGGAGTCCCTGAATGGGATCCTCAAGCATTTAAAAGTTTAGTTAGCAATGAAACTCGATTGAATCAATTGGCAATGTTATGAGAGTATAATCACACTGTTGGCTTCATGTCAAGATAACTTGAAGCCTGCTGGCAAGCAAAAATTAACAAAGTTCTCAATGTTACCATAGGGCCCCCAGAAGAATTGGATTTGTTCGGCTCCACCAATACCTCAGGTGGATGGATAATGTTTGAACCCCCGACAAAAAAGCCACTCCAACAAAGTAATGCAACACTGGGCTACAGTTAACCCTATAGTTGATCTCATTACTAACACTGAAAGTAAAGCTTTTTATTCACGGTGTAATCTCACAGGATGATCACCAAGGTGATTACCTAGTTAAATATTCTTAATTTGTGGAGATAGAGCATGGAATGGAATTCCTGCTAACCCACATGGGGGTAACCCTGTTACCTTGGGAAACTTACTTTGTTCCCTCCAAACTTACACCAATTGCTGAATATAGCTGGTAAAATAAAAAACATCCAACAGTCAAAGCAAAGCCTAAATGAATTACAATGTGATGATGTTAGAGACCCAGACTTTTAAAGTTGTGGCATAATATAGCTAGCCTCCTTTTTTTACTCCAGGAGCAGCTGCTGCTAAAAGCTTGTCAACTCTAAAAAAGCTAGCTTATTAGACCAGGTAAGAAACGAACTTAACATCAACAATGTTAAGTGAACTTTCAGCTGATGTGAGTGGTGTACGCCACACCGTATTGCAAAATCAAACTGCAATTGATCTCTTGCTCTTAGCCCAAGGACATGGTTGTAAAGAGTTTGAAGGTATGTGCTGTTTGAACCTTACTGATCATTCAGTTCCAATCCACAAACAACTAAAACAGCTACAGAATGGGTTACATGCCTTGAAAGAAGATAGTGACCCCATTGGAAGTTGGTTAGCCAACTGGGGCATTACTGGATGGTTAAGGTCTCTTGTGCTGGAAGGGGAATGAATTTTACTTATGATATTAATAGAGATAGTTGTTTTAAGATGTATGTTATCTTGTATCTGTAGAAGTGTGAAACGAATCGTGTCTAAAGCCTGGCTTGTGCAAAAAGAGAAATGGGGAATTGTAGTAAAATATTTTAACAGAGTAAAAGCATGATATTTTAGTAAAAGCCTGTCTGCACAAGCCAGCTTTTGGTATAAGTGGCGATATTAAAGGCAGTGTCCTTGAAACTCTCCTGAAGCAGTGAGAATGAAAGAAAAACAGTAGCCTTGTGTTCTGGGGAAAGAATGCAAACCATGTGTATTAACCAATAGTAACTTGCTAAACCCGCGGTCCCTGTCGGACCCTATAAAAGTGTGCTAAAGGTAGAAATAAATGACGTTCGCCATACTTCTGTGAAGACTTGGCTGAATAGTCTGGCGGTTTCTCAAGAAATACAATTAGTAAGATTATCACACTTAATGATAGATTTAATCCATGAACTCACATTCCACCCTAACTCTTTGAAGATTTTGCATAACCAACTTGTAGTCAAATCCTTTTGCTCTTCCTGTGTTTCATGCTCTATTTGTTGCAACTAATTGATGTCATAGTCTACATCTGCAGTTACATTTGGGATGTGGATGCAGCATGATCAATCTGTCCTCTTAAAAACTCACACACTCCATGCTCTTTCAGGAGTAGCAAATCTAAAGCAAATCAATTTTGTAAAGTCATTTTTGTGGTGGCTTGTAATTATACATTTAGTTCTCTAAATCCTTCCTGGGTGACTCTTGCCAGTCTATCTACCTGACCTGTAAGTTTGTACAACATTTCTCTATTCTGATAGTTTGCTATAGGACCGAGCAAAGACTCTAGGGCCCACCCAAATTTCACTCCACTAGAGGGTTCTTGCCAAGTGTCATCCTGATTCTATTTCTATCTTAATCCTTCCTAGCTGTGCCTGTGTCTAGCCACTGAGTTGATTTTCAAGCAAATCTCACATTTTAACGTTACTGATTTTGCCATTGTTAGCATCTGTATCGAGATTAATTTTTGCTTTAGCAATTTTACCAGTGCCTCTCCACCTCAATGACATTTGTTATGTTTAATTTGTAGAACTTTTCTCATTATCAAGGGGGGTAACACTATTTGTCTTTATGCAGTTACATACCACCCTTCTGAATTCTTTTGTGCATTTAGCAAACATCCCAATTTCTCGTCTTCTACTGAATATTTTGGTTTTGGAGGCAAATTGAATTGATATACATTAGTCTTTAAAGGTATCAATGCTATTCCACTTCGCACTTTTCAAGCAGCTTGTCAGGCTGTCCAGTCTGCTTTTCGATTCCCCTCATAAATTCTGGAGCTTCCTGATTGGTGTGCTCTACAGTGCATGATTGCTACTTGTTCAGATTTTTGTACTGCTTTTATTAATTGCAGGACTGCATCTTGATATTTAATGTGCGTACCATGAGAAGACAGTAGTCTTCTTTCTTTCCACAGTGCTCTGTGTACATGTACTACTCCAAAAGCATACTTTGAGTCTGTCCAGATGTTTACCCTTTTCCCTTCACTTAATTCTAGTGCTCTGGTTAAGGCAACCAGTTCTGCTCTCTGGGCAGATGTATTTGGTGATAATGCTTTTGCCTCCACTACTGTACTGACTGTTGTTACTGCATATCCAGCGTATCTGGTCCCGTTCTCCACAAAGCTGCTTCCATCTGTGAATAGCTCCCACTCTGGTTGCTCTAGTGGGATGTCTTTCAGGTCTTCTCTTGCCAAATAGGTGTACTCTATTACTTCTACACAGTCATGCTCTAATGGGCCTTCTTCAGTTGTGGTACCTAGGAACAAAGCTGGATTCAAAAGGTTAGTTGTCTTTAGTGTGACATCATCCTGCTCAGTCAGGATTACCTGGAATTTCATCATCCTGCTTGGAGATAGCCAATGCCCCCCTTTTGTTCTAAAACAGTGGTTACTATATGTGGCATGTAGACATCTATGTGTCTACCCATAGTGGGGGTTTTTTTTAGCTACTTGTATCAGCATCACAGTGGCTGCAACTGTCCGCAGGCATGAAGGCCATCCAGCACTCACATTGTCAAGTAGTTTGGAAAAGCAGCCTACCAGTCTTTTCCAGCTTCCCAAAGTTGGGTCAGTACTCCCAATGCTAGGAGTAATCTTTCATGCACAAACAGGTGAAAATCTTTGGATAAATCAGGTAATCCTAACACCAGAGCAGTTGTCAATGCCTCCTTCAGTTTGAGGAAGGCCTCCTTCTGTGGTTTGCCCCAGGTAAACGGCTGTGTCTTCTGGGCTTCATACAGGGGTTTTGCAATTAGTCCATAGTCCATGATCCACAGGTGGCACCACCCTGTTATCTCAAGGAAGACTCACAGCTCATGTAGGTTCTGGGGTTCTGGAATAGCACAAATAGCTTGAACATGATTAGTACCCAGCTTACATTGCCCTTGTGAGATTTCACATCCCAGGTAAATCACAGTTTGTCTGGCAATTTGTGCCTTTTCTTTAGATACCTTATATCCTCCCATTCCCAGTTGATTTAAAATTTCAATTGTTACCTTTATGCAGGTTGTTTTCTCTTCTGTAGTTGTCAGTGTATCATCAACATACTGTAGCAGCAGGTATTGTTCTCTGGTACTTGCCCATTCTCAGCTCCTTCGCCAGCTGACTTCCAAATAGTGTTGGACTGTTCTTGTATCCTTGTGGGAGTCGTGTATTGTCTCTGACTTGTGAGAGAGACGCCCTTACTCCTTTTTTAACTTAGCCAATTCAGTAGCAGTGTACGGGAGGTTTCTTAGTGGTTATATGCGGATCAAGATCTTCATCAGTGATATAAATATATTCTGTTTTAATTTGAGGTTTCAAACTAGGACAGCAGTGTTCCCCACAATTTTAATTCGAGTTAGCTCCTTTTGAGGGTAAATTTGATTTATGAGAGGGGTTTCCCTCTCTTCTGTTTCTTCTAGTGAGTCAGAATTTTTTTGAATTTTTATCATGGCATGTTGTGATAAGGTTTGTTAGTATGTTACTAGTGTTAGGAACTTTTGTTTATTTTTGTAGCTATCGACTTGGGATGCCCCCCCCTCCCAAGGCTGCGGCTTTTTCCCCCTGCCCCCCTTCTCTCCCGCCATGTTCCCAAGTCCCCCCTGTGAGTTCCCTCCTATAACTTTGTAGGTTTACTCCCGACTGTCTAGGATTAGTAGGAGTCTATGTCTGTTATTTCTTATTTTGTTTAACCCTGATTTGTAGGAAGTTTGTAAGTTTGCTAGCTGTGAAGAATAATTGGTTCTTTCTGAAACTCCCACCCTCTAAAGAAGTCCTGTTAAAAGAAGCAGCCCAGACTCCCAAATCCTTTGTCTCTTCCTGGCATTCCCTTTGCAAGAATAAACTGTGAAATATAACCCAGAAGAGTCCCCCTTTTGGCTTCTTTACTTGGTCGATAGACTTGTGCTCAGAGGGAATTGGCCTGCTCAAATTCTGACCAAAACCCAGACAGCAGTTCTGGTCAAGATCCCTCCTGGCCCCAGGCCAGACATAGAAGAAAACCTATATTTGCGTTAGCTGGAAAACTCTGGCCTGAGTCAGATGGCACCCAATGTGGGACTGTCTTCCCCCCCAATAAAGGGGGACAGAGGACCCACAGAACGATTTTGTCCACTGCTGGGACGTCACCAACTCCAGAAATGGCACTTCGCTGTTGTAAGTGGAGGACATTTTGGGGGACAAAAGCAACAACCCCTGAGCACCAAGGGGATGCTTTAACGACCGAGACGACATCACGAGCATCCAGAAGACAGAATTCCCCACGGAGGGTGTCATGGGCTAGCTTTACCTTTAAGACAGTTTGGAAAGAGGGGAAGCTGGAGCTGCTGGTGGCTGATGGGAGTTTTTCCTCCTGACCAATTATCAGTCATTTCCAAGAATTGACAGCAGATCTGACCATTAAAAAGTGAATTCAACTTGTAAACACCCCCTTAAGAAGTACAGACAGAGTTCTCTTGCCCTTTTTGGTTTCCGGCTTTTGACAAGGTAACAAGCTCTGTCCTGGCCTCCTTCCCCCCCCCCCCCCCCCCCCCCCCCCCAGGCCGACAAGGCCGCAGGGGGGGGGGTGGGGGGGAGAGAAGCAGAGTCGATCAGCCGAGCTTAGTTTTCGGTTTCTGCTGTTGGACTGAAACCTGACACTATAAGCTCTTGCAGCTTTCCTAAAGCTTTTAATTCTTTTACTACCTGGATAAATGAACAGATTACTCCTTTTTTCTCAGAAAAAACAGAGAACGAGAGAGACAATCAACATGCAAAAAACATCATAGAACTACTAAAAACAGGGAAAGAGTTAAGTTTAAATAAGAAAGAGGGAATAAGAAGATGCTTGCTGCTGAAATATCTTTCTGTTACAGCTATGGAGATGGACGATAGTAGTTTCAAAGACTCCTTTAATTCATGACTAGAGTATGGGAGGAATAGAGTATTCAAAGTGTGGACTTTAGAGAAAAGAGAGAGTAGTTGTGATACTGTGAATTGCTGGAAATGAGTAAAGTGAAGATTTTGAAGCCTTGGGGGGGCAAGGGAAAAGCTATTTTCCAGGAAGGCTCACAGAAACAGATGAAAAAGACTTCTACCTTTGAATACCTCATCCTTAAAATAGCATCCCTAGACTCATTGACCTATGCACACTTCGGAGTAGTGTGGAATAGGAGGAGTGAACTCTAAAAATTCCATAGATTGGCAGAAGGAGACTTCTGTTTCTCTACAAAGACTGAAAAAAAGACTCTAGCAAAAATTGAGACTGTTTTTAACCACCAAAGTTCTAAAGTTTTTTTGTCTCTATGTTATCATGTGTACAAAGAAATGGTCAAGTAGTGAAAGATAAAAGGGTTTTCTGAAAGTTTATTCTGGTGTTCTTATTCTTATAATTTGTTAATAAACTGTCTTTATTCCTTTTAAATTTTAAGCCTGTTTTGCTCTTATTCTAATCTATATCTCACAACAAGAAATAAATAATTTTTTTAGTTACTGGTTTAAAACCACGACAGGGGGGAAAGTGGTGAGGAGGGAGTGGGTGAGAGGAGTCCCATCCCAGGTGAAACTTCTGGACGCTGTGTTCCTGTGACTGCCAGTGAAGTGACTACCACAGATAGGTAAGAACGTGAGTGCTAAGCTGTCTGTGGCACAAAGGGGCATTTATACCCAAATTATAGAATTATTAAAAACTAGAAAGAAACCGTTTTCTAAGCAAAAAGTATAAAAGTTCATTGTTTTTTTTTAAATTTTTCTCAAGTGCACCCTACAGATGTAGCTTCTGCTTCATTTTGGAACAGAGTGGGAACAAAGTTGACAGAGGCTATGAATGCGGGAGATAGTTCTGCAGCAAAACTAATTAATTTTTTTGTTTTAATTAGGCTAAAACTTACTGAGAAAGAAGAAAGAGAAAAAAGTTTACCCAATTCTTCCCCAGCTAACCCTGTTCCTTCGCCCCAATCCTGTTACCCTAGGCTGGGAGAGCCCTCACTCCATCAGTTCTGGCCAAACTGCAGGAGATTCTTTAAAATCCATCCCAGTTTCAGCTCCTACCCCTTTTCATACCCAGTACCTTCCTTCTTTTATTCCTAGTAGTCCTTGGGGTACACAAAATGGAGGAGATCACATGGTGGGCCCCTCCCCCAGTGTTCCACAAAAGACCTAAGGGCCCCAAAATGGTGGCGAGCACATGTTCGACCCCCAGGTTACTGCTTCTTCTTCCCACAATCCCTTTGTTTCCCCTCCCCCCTTCAATCCCTTTCTCCCTAGAGACCTTCCCCCTCCTGGTCCCCCAGACTCTCCCTCCGCCACCTCAGCCCCACCTCCCAGGGGTGTTTCCCTCACAAGTTACCCCACCCCTGACCCCTCCTACCCCCTCTGCAGCCCCACCTACCCTCTCTCCGTTGCTGGTTCCCAAGCCACTCCCTCCAGTCCACACTGTGGAGATAGGAGGGGGGGGAAGGGAGAAACCAGGAACTGACACAGAAGCCTGCTTTCTTTGCAGCCCCTGTGACTTTTAATGGTAGTGGAGAAACATTTCCAGAATAGAATTCATTCTCATTTCAAATAAAGAGGGACCTCTGTAAGACAGCTAAGGAATTCAGAAAAGAAAGTGATTTTTTTAAAAGTCTTTTGAAAGCAACCATCTCCTCCAACCAATTGGTCCCACATGATCTGAAGGATTTGTTTTCATGCCTTCTATTTCCAGGGGAATATTTGCTTTGGGAGGGGGCATAGAGAAGATTGTTAAAAACCCTTCTAAGGCAATTATTAGAGAGCAACACTGATGCTTTAGATGAATAAGGGAAAGTGATTACCATGAACCATTTGTGTGGAAAGGATGATTGGAGTAAAGCCAGAAAACAGGCATGAGTATTACCAAGGAAAGTTAGAGAAAAAATACAGGAAGCTGCACAGAAAGCATTTCTTTGTATTCCTCTTTCTGAACCTGCTGTTCCCTATGCTCAAATTAAATATCCTGATGAATCATTTGTAGATTTTGTAAACAGATTAAAGGTACAGATTGAAAGACAAGTGCAAAATGCTATACTGCATTCAGACATGCTGTTAGAGATGGCCCGAGCAAATGCTAATGAAGCCTGCCAGGCGTTGATTTGAGTGTTGCCAAAAGATCCACCACCTACCTTGACAACTTGGATTGAGATGTGCACAGGCGTAGTCAGAACTCCAATGCCAAAGAACAGGGACCCCAAGAAAACCCCGGGAAGGACTGTGGCCATAACTGTGTCAACTCTGCCATCGCCAGCTAAGCCAAGAGGACCGCTCACCTGTTACCGATGTGGACAGCCAGGACATTTTGCAAAGTTCTGCCGTGTGCCATATACTAACGAGCAAGGGCAGGGGAACCGGGAAAAGGGAGGGGAACCTCAAAATCAAAAAAACTAAATACACAGCGTGAATCCATTCTGTGCCAAGACACAAGTGGAATGGAAGAGAGAGTGGGATGGAAAAATGAATGTGACAACACTATTAACTGTGGCATTTCTCACCAGATGGATTTCTGCCACTGAAATAACATCAGGGGTAACGAGGTATGGAAGCCTACATTACCATTCAAATTGTTTAACACTAAAGGTTATTTTTTCAAGTCTCACCACTGGATGGTTGTTGCCATTGAGCCGCTGAGTGGAAAATTGACCCCGGACTTGAACTGTAAGTTCCTTGTCATTTGGGACACAAAAAACACACCCCCAGAGATTGAGATTGCTCCCGTCACCCTTTTGGCTGACTTGGATGGACTCATCCTCCTGGTACAATGCATTAACCCACCCTTCTATCTGGCACAAGGGCAAGTTATTTCCCAAGCCATCCCCATTCCATCGAGAATCCCAGTAGATGATGTAGCACCTCAAATCTACTGGGCTCAGGTAGTGGGAGAAAGCAAACCCATCATATCATGTCACTTAAAAAAAGGTAGTGAAGGCCTAGGAATGACAGGCATGATAGACACAGGGGCAGATATGACTGTTATCCCTGAAAGGAGATGGCTGTTTCTGACCATGGCCAGGGACTGGATAGCCAGGATAATACTTTCCCAACCGCACTGGCCATGAGAGATGTCCATCAAAAGACGTGTATCAGAAAGAATGTATACATATCTATGTTTACAGTTACTATCTTGGGAAAGTCTTTAGAAACTATGTCAACAAGATCAAAAAGCTGAGTTTTCAGGGCGACAGAGGGAAGGGACGCCATTCAGAGAAACCTGGGCTGGACTGAGAGCTGGGTCTGTGTCAACCTCATGAAGTTCAACAAGGTGAAGTGCAAGGTCCTGAACCTGAGTCTGGACAATCCTAAGCACAAGTACAGACTGGGTGGAGAATGCATAGAGAGAGAGAAGCCCTGAGAAGAATGATGTGGGGGGTTTGATTGATAACAAGCTCAACGTGTGTAGCAGGGCATTGCCCCTCGCCACAAGAGCTTATCTGTTGTTTGTTAGCTGGTGCAATAACTCGGGGCATCTTGCTTTCACATGGGCCTCACATGAGACTTGATGAAATAACTCAATCAGGACAGTTTGTCTTGAAGTGAGTTATTTTGGTACCATGGAATAGATGCTTTCAGCTCACAGTAAACATCTTGTTGTGGAAGTGAGATGCGGAAATACAAGCTGGAATTTCTGACTGACAGACATTCCATTTTACAAACTATAAAAGCAACATCAAACTTTCACAAAGAAGTCTTCTGCACATTCCCTGGAAATGTGTAGGGCCTTTTCCCCAAGGTTTGGGACTCCAGCCTTGCAGCTACTCTTCCAGAGGTTGAGTGAAAGGACTTTCTGTACACTATTGTCATTTCGGTGGTAAATTATATTGACTCCTAATCTATATTATTTCTTTTCTAGTTTTAATATAGGTACCTCAATGTCATGCACTGTTTTATGTAATGTACTAGTAGTTCCTTTTGGTTTTATACTGTGCAGTAACTCTGTAAGGCCTCTTGTCTGTTATCTCCTGTCTATTCAGTAAATAACTGATTTTATAACAGACCAAATTGGCCATTCTTAGAACTCGTGAGCTGGAGAGGTTTAGGTGCAGGCAACCTAAATTTAAGATACTGCCAAAAATCTGAGCCTAAGGCAGGGCTTGTCTGAAGCTCCCACTGTCTCCATAACAACATGAACCGGCAATGTACATTTGGAACAGAGAAAGCCAACCATGTTCTGGGCTGCATCAAAAGCAGCGTGGCCAGTAGATTGAGGGAGGTGATTCCCCTCCTCTACTCTGCCCTCATGAGACCCCACCTGCAGTAGAACATCCAGCTCTGGGGCCTCCAACATTAGGACATTGACCTGCTGGTCAGAGTCCAGAGGAGGGCCAGGAAGATGATCAGAGGGCTGGAGCACCTATGCTATGGAGACAGGTTGAGAGAGCTGAGACTGTTCAGCCTAGAGTAGAGAAGGTTTTGGGGAGACCTTATAGCACCTTCCAGTACCTAAAGGGGCTACAAGAGAGATAGAGAGGGACTTTGGACAAGGGCATGGAGCAATAGGACAAGGGGGAATGGCTTCAAACTCTCAGAGGACAGGTTTAGATTAGATATTAGGAAGAAATTCTTTACTCTGAGCATGGTGAGACACTGAAACAGGTTGCCCAGAGAAGTTGTGGATGTGTATTCTTGGAAGTGTACAAGGCCAGACTTTGAGTAACCTGATCTAGTGAGCCCCATCCAACCTGCCCTTGAATGTTATAGTGTCTACCATCCTCATTGTAAAAGCTTTCTTCCTTCTTTCTAGTCTGAATCTAACCTGCTTTAATTTAAAAACATTACTCCTTGTCCTATTGCTACAGGCCCAACTAAATGGTCTATCCTCATCTTTCTTATAAGTCCCCTTGAAACACTCAAAGACTGCAATAAGGTCTCCCTAGAGCCTTCTCTTCTCCAGGTTGAATAACCACAAATCTCTCAGCCTGTCTTCATAGCATAGGGGCTGCAGCCCTCTGATCATTTCTGTGGCCCTTCTCTAGACCTGCTCTAACAGGTCTGTGTCTTTCCTGTTCTGATTAGCTTTACTACTTATCACTTGCAAATCAATTAACACCTTAAAAATGTTCAATACAGGCATAGTTTTGTTCTATTATTGTGTAAAGCTCTTTGGGACTAACTGAAAGTATAAGAAATATAAAATGGTATTTAAATTATATATTACATGTTTATTATGGTGCAATTTTTTTCAAAATTTGTTTTATTAAAATCTAAAGTATTTACAATTTTTGTAAGATAAACTTGTGTGCTGTAATTTACAGTCCAATGTACTAAGAATCCATAAAAATTCAGATCTTTTAAAGCTTTGTTTACAAATTAATTTTCTTAGGAGGAAGCTAAAAAGGATAGTGCTGTATACAGAAGCAAGAACCAGCTTGCTACATATGGTTTTCTTATCAGACAGACACATGTATTTTCTACATTGTTTTTAAATTTCTTTACAGAAAGTCTGTATAAACTTGTATGGCTTCAAAATTGTAACTTGTACCCAATGCAAATATATGCATAATCACCTGTTTGAAAAGGGCTGAAACAGAACTGCTTTATTTAACTAAGAAATTAAAATAGTACTTGACTAAAACCAGCGATACAGTTTTGGGGTTTCATTAATAAAATATTGTCGTGCTAAACATGGTTTGATTGCAAAGCAGATTACAATTAAGATTTCAGTAAAACAGCTGTACCATTTTATGAGTTAGAAATTTACCATTCAATAAGATTAGCAAGTTAAGAGCCAAATATACTCTTCCAATCAAATCTACAGTACAGTATATGCTTAATGCTAATAATGGAACTCTTATCTGCAAAAGTGTGTAGTATACATTAGAATTTATGTAGCCTCTACACAGCTTAATTTATTGTAAAGTTTCAGCAGTCCAATTCATTACTGGTTTTGCGTGAATTACTTGAAGCAAGTTTTATTGTTTTAATAGAAAATTTGCAATATACTGGTATTCAAAATGGTCATATAAAATTCTCACTTGTACGTTACTGAATTATTTTGCCCTGATACTTTTGATTTCATCATTAAAAAAACCCACTTGATAATAAACATGCATTAAAGATTTTCTAAATTAGTAACTTGCTTTAAAATACATTACCTTTTTGTCACTTCCCTGTGCTAAGGCTGTGGCAAGCAGATTAGATACCAATACACATACTAAAGTTGGTGGATTTAGATAAAAAAATAAATGAATAGAAATGGCAGTACTTGTCATCCTGCTGCTATAAAATACCCTTCTAAAATGCTATTTCTCCCAAAGTACTATGTTTACTTTCTCATCACAGAATCTTCAAAGCACAAATGCCAAAGGCTTGCAGTCCAGGTGAAAGGAAATGTTCTTTGCTTTTACCATCTTCTGTGATTTTTCAGGATTTTCATCTTTGGTGGCATTAAAGTTACTATCTCAAAGTTTCAGAGTCCTGTATGACATGTCTCCCTTTACTACAGCTGCATTTATTGCAACTATCCCATTAGGAAGTAAACCAGTATTTTAAACCTCTTTTTAAATAATCTCCAGTTTTGCAAATCTGCTTTCTAAATCCCAGTCGAAGGAATTTTTATAAAGTTGTATGTATTATACAAAGACTGTGTTTTCTCAACTAAGAGCCAAAATTTTAAAAAGGAATTGAGTCACGTGAACAACAAAGTGGATAGGCACAGTTGTTTTTTTAAAGGCACAAATGTTATGCAATTCATATAAAAATAAATTAAATCTACAGCATTGATTCAAACAATCACAGCACCCATAAAATTTCCTAACTGCAGAAGTAAATCCCCTCTGTCTTTTGCAACTTTGTAACACACTGCACTTTGGAAAAAAAACCCTATATAATAATATACGATACACAGGCAGTAAGTTACTTTTTTTTTTATACTTCTCTAACTCAGCTGGTTTTATGGCCTGAGTAGATGGAAGAACTATGTGAGACTGCCTCTGCTTTCTTTTCAAACTGGCAGTTGAAGAATTTGAAAAATTAATATTGCTTATGGAAAGCTGAAATATTTCTTACTTGCTTTCCCATATTTTTAGGCTAAATGTTTACAGTATAACATATAATTTCATACTTTAATTACAACTATTGATTATTATTTTGACTTCAACTATAAATTTATTAATGATCATTTACAGACAATGTTAATTTCAGTGCTATTATAAAGTAATAAAAAGTTTGCAAAATTACTTTTAAAAGTGCATTTTCTGTTCTGATGATTAAACCTCAGAGTACATCAACATTTTTAAAAAAATTAATGCATGTTAAAATAGTGTTTGAAAAGTAGAGAGGGCAGAGCAAACTTCTTGTACTCCGTTGATGCAATGACTTCCACATGTTAATCAGCAGTCTGCCATATACCGTCCTGAAAAATAAAGGTAGGATTTTTGCAATCAGCAGATAAAACATATTTTTCAGTATTTTTCTGTAAGCAATTTGACTAATTATGGAAAACAAAAAAAGTAAAATAGTTTTCAGCCACATTTTTGAGGAAAAGTAATTATTTATGTATCGCTTATTAGTTTCATAATTGCTATAATTTCTAAAGGTCCCCAGCCCCTCTGCCGCTACTGTCCGCCCGCAGCAGCCAGGGAGACAGGGGAGTTAGATTAGCTTGCCAAAGAAGATCCTAAAAACGAGCTCTTGCCCTTTGCTGAGATGGCAGTTACAGCTTTATTTCTTGGGATCCTTCGGGGTGAGATGGCAGGAGGGAAAGAGGAAGAGGTATCGATAAGCGATCCTTTTTCAAGACAGGGGAAAGGGGTGTGGGGAATTTACACAACCAATAAGGGGAACTGGGGAGAACAAGATAAGGGAAAGCAACTTACAACTCTACATTTTTGGGGGTACATTTTTTGGGTCATACGATTTTTCCTAACTGCATTACAACACATAATGCATAATTTAGCACTATATATCATATTACTTTGAATAGGTAAGCATATTGGTGTCTTACCAGAGGCAAATCTCTTCTTAAGGAGGGAAAGTCGATAGCCAGTGCCTACTAGCTCTACATCTATTCCTGAAAGGGTGCTTCCTTCACTAATGAATTGTACTGCAAGTGTTGCTGGTTTACTGGGTCCTTCTGAAAGTTCAAATTTTGCTCTGAGAGATCCAGAACCTATAAAAATAACAAAACTGAAAGGCTGGTTGTTTTTCAAGACTAAGATGATCTCCCAGAATTTTTAGTAGTAAGGAGCAGAACTAACATGGTGATCTTTAAGAGCTATTCCTAGTGGCAGTCCTATATAGATTTTCAGAAGAGATGAGAGTACAACTTTTTTTTTCCATTACTCTGTTTAAGACTGACTAGTGAATAATTTAGAGGAAAGCAATACACATTCCTACAACATTATACTCATAGAAGAATGTGCATATCAGACAGCCTGGTAATCTCTTATTACATGAAATATCTGATTGTTCCCTATACTCATCATTTATGCTTCCTGGTTTATCTTGTATGTAGAACTTTTCTTTAGCAGATTTTAAAATACATTAGAATATTTAAATGCTGTCATGAATTGCCTGGATGAATGCACATGAACAAAACAATTGGAAGAAATGCAGCTGAACGGTAATTTAGCAAAAGGAAAGCAATTTTTATTTTTCTAATAAATGAAAGGTTTGATTAAATACATTTCCCAAAAACCAGTTGCATTTTCATAGACAATGGCAAAATTCACTTCAGTGCCATTATAAAGTAGTAATAGTTCAAAATTACTTTAAGTACACCTCTGTAGTCAATGCAAGACATAAACCCCCCCCAACATCGTTGGTCTCCTTTTCTAGTTCTTAAACAAGATTTTTCTTGTTCTTGCAAAATATGCTGGGAAAAAGAGATTTAAACAATGAATTAATGGAATAGCACAAGTCTAGTGTTTTTATTTATTTAAAACAACTAGTCAGTAGGAACTGCTGAGGAGGAAAGCTAGTAACTGAAATGTTACTAGGGTGAAAGCAGGAATTGATGAATTAAATTGTTCTATGCAATGGCTTGTTCTTGGCTTAAAGTCCATTTCTAAAATAGGTCTGTCACAATTTGGATAAATTGGAACTTCTTTCCACTGTAAGTATGGAAACTCATATATTCAAGTGTTTCAAAAAAACATTGCATCTGCAATGGCTGCAAGGGCTGTGACAACAACTGGACTTCAGGGAAAAGCAGCTGGGCAGAGGACAACTATTGGTTCCTTACAAAATGTTATATAAATTACCACTCTGAGCAGATGTACATAGATGTTTTTTCCTGGACTTGTACATGGTCAAAACAAAAAATAATAAAAATGTTGGTGAAGAATTGTCTATAGTTGAGTCTATCTCAGTGCAGGACTGTGGGGGACAGTGAGCCAGCCAACAATGCACCTGTCCTTCCTTGGAGGGAAGAAACCACTTAGGATACAGTTTGTCACTCTCCTTAGGGGACAAACCTTAACTGGCTACCTTCACAGGCATGGTGAAGCAAAAAGCCACCTGTCCAGCATCCTTTTCAGTTCATGTTAATTCTGTGTTTCTTATTGGTTGTTCCCTTTAACATGCTCTGTCCTGCAGGAGATAAAAGGTCAGATTTCTGTAAGCCCAATAGCATTTGTACAGAGATTTCTTCAGGCAGACAGCTGAATTAAAGCCTCCAAACAGATCAGATACGAAGCTCCGTCTCTCTTTCTTCCATGTTCCTGAGAGCTGAATTTCACTCAGTCTTTTTAAAGGCTAAAGCTGAATTCACTATAGCAGCTGAGAGTTGCAGGGTCTCAGCACTCCACCACCACCCCAGCTGGCTATACTGGACTTTTGGATTTTTTTTCTTTTCCCAAGATCTTCCACTTACCTCTTTCTACTTTATCCCAATTGTCAGCATATGGAAAATCAGAACACAGATATTAAATGCATTTCCTTTTCAATAACTGCTCATTTCCAACTAGCACTGATGTAATTATTTCCTTGCCCAGTCTAAACTGTTTTAGTGGCACTAGCTGCTTTCAAGGGGCTTCACTATTTTGTTTTTTATAATTAGTTAATACTTTTACATCTCACTGTTAATGGAATCTGTCATGAAGAATTTCATTGAGAAGAAGGTGAACTGATAAACAAGATATGCCAAGTGTAAACAGGCATGAAGACAGAGACTAAAATGATTACCTTTTTGCTGTTATCATTTATCTGTACAAGAAAACAAAAGAGTTCAACTTGCCTCCATTCTCAGTCTTCTCTGAAATGCTAGATATTTTCCAATAAGCTTTCATCTGATCTGCATTCCTGTAAGGCAATGGAAAGTTAGTTATAAGCATCGATTTTTAGAATTTTAATTATTTATATTATTTTCCCAGATTTACACTGGTACCTTACAGATCATGCACCTATAACTTACATCTCTCAATGGAGGTTTATAAAAATATTTCATCATTTTAAGGTGAGTTTGTGGAAAGCTATACAAAGCAAAAAGAAAAACAGAAGGGTGTACCTGCATTACTCCTGAGCTTGCAGCAGAGCTCAGACATACATAGAATGTTTTTATATAGTTAACACTGTTCTATGCCCAGGTTATGGCTCCACAACTCAAAACCCTCTGTGGTCTCAAAAGGTAAGGGCAGACCAAAAATGCTGGAAGCAGATTGAAAGCTGGGTCTTTATGCTTCACGATGATGATATGAGGGGAAGCACTATTGTTTCTTCTCCCTTATGTGAGACTCCTGGCTGTGTGAATTTTATTCCATTTCCGTTCTAGTAAAACAAGTTGACAGAAGTGACTCAGGGTTTAAGTTAATTTCTGATGCTGTAAAGGGGAAGAACAGCAAAGGGAACCAAGAACCATAGTCTCTAAGTTGACAGGGCATTTAAACTCTTTCAGCACTTTGCAGCTGTTCCATCAAAGGAAAGTCAACAAAGCTGTGAGCAGCATGAAGTGATGATAGGTTTGAAACTGTCTTTGGCATTGGTGTAGCAGGAATGAAATGCTCACATAGGTAGTATAGATGGTAGTGGTTACTTGCAGGAGGTCGAATCCGAAAACATTTATTCTTAACCCAAAACTCTACCACCCAACCCACTAGACCAAGCATATAGTAGGAGACACATACTAGAGCTGCCTGAAATGTGACTGTATTTTTTGGTCAGCTTTCAAGGCTCAAAATTCCAGCCTTGGGTAGTTGCCTAGGTAAAAGAGAGAATACATGGGGCTCAAGTCCCTTACTCTGATGAATCTGAAATGAAATTGTCACTAAATTTTGAGTCTTTCTAGGTAACACTAAGTGTTTTGAGTGGACATTCCTGCCTTCACTCAGGTTTCATTACTGAGGGGTTTGTTGAAGAAGCCTGAGCAGGGAGGGGGGAGACTCCTTCACCAAAAGTTCTAGTCAAGTTGGGGAGGCAAGATACTGAGCCTGCCCTTGCTCAGAATAAACATAAGGTGATTTGGTTAAAAGTATTGCTCCCTTGAAATACCAAGTCAAGAAAGATTCAGTTTTGTCAGGATTTTTTCCACTTAAAATGATATTGTAATACCACTTTGTTCAATTAACACATTTAAATGTATTGTCTCCAGAAACATCAGAACCTTTCTGATAAATACACCAGGCTTATTTTATTTCTGAACCTTGCTTTATAAGGTAAACAGAATTATAAGTAATAAGGTTAACAAAGCCTGACTTCCCAAAACTTGGTATTCTTTTCCCTCTTAACCTTCATGTTGAAATGACCCTCTTGTTCATCTTGAAAATAAACAGTCCAGGAATTACATTACAGCTGGGTAAGTACCTATGTGCTGCCAAACCATAGGCACAGTGACTGAATTCTGCTCACCTTTTGCTCCAAGTATGTCACATTGCCTAGCCCTGCTATCCTCTGCTGTTTTCACAAACTCATAGAAACAATTATCTGAGATGTCTCACTTTCAATTTCTGATGTAAATGTTCTGCAGGCTTAGAAGGTGGGCCCAGGTAGGTGTGAATCATATAATAATCAGCATGACACTTGAACTGAGAGACAATGCTACCTGGCTCACAAAGAGCTCCTCAGCTACTGAAGTTTGTTTTAAAAATTATTTCAATTATAAGCCAATTTGTAAGCTAGAACTATCAAGAAATATTTTTAAGAACTGTATTTCTTCTACTCTATATAACCTATATATCTTGATATGTTTAATACATACACACACAGATATATATGTTTTTTAGACATTAAGATATTTTTGTTTCAAATCATGTTATTTAAAATATCTATCCTGTCTATTGGCAAAAAGAAAGCAAACATTGGAAATTTCAGAAATGCTTGTATTCAGAAATGTTTGTACTATTACACAGTTGGAATGGGTGCATATAATCTCATTTTAGTCTATGCGAATTGGCTGTACATGATCTGTTTTGGACCAGAAAATGTCCTAAACATCTGATACCATGCATTTTATCAAGAGAAAAAAAATATCTGTTTCTTCTGGTGACATTTTTCAGGATGACACTAATGAATACTTTGAAACTAATTTGAAATCATACAAAGAAAAGCATTAATATTACCATTTTGCAGGTGGAAGTGATTGCATGTGTTTTACTCCTCCATCTACTGGTACCACAACCTGCACATTAGACAGCATACTAGGCACATTCATAGACTCTGGATTATATTTATAATCCACTCTCACATCAGTAGTGCTAGCATTACATTTCCAGTAAGCTGCAAGATTCAAGGGAGTGGACTGGATGCCATTTGAAGACACCTGTAAAAGAATAAACCATTGAAAAGGTCTTAATTAAAATATTCCTATTTTCAGCAGAATTAGAGAAAAATGGTAATGAGTATAACTCTAAATCCTGACAAATGATTAACAGAACAATTTACCTCTGTGCCCTTAGAGTTCTGAAGATTGTTGTAGCCTAAAGTAATACCTGTTGTTTTTTTAAAAAAATTATTTAAATAATTTTAAAAATGTTTAAACTCCCTCTGGCCCACAAGGCTTCTTCCTGTTCTGGCTTTCATAAGTCAAAACAGTTATTTTTTTAGTTTTCAACTGAATGACACTGACCATCATCCTCTGGGCCTGGCTGTTCAGACAGTTTTCAATCCCCCTTGCTGTCTGTTAATCTAGCCCACACTTCATCAGTTTCTCTATGAGGATGAGTGCCAAAAGCCTTCCTATGGATGCTGAAAGCAGGCAAGGAGCACAGTGCCTGTGTGAAACTAAGTCTCACTCTGGCCTGGGAAATCATAAGGAGGAATCCAAACAGTCTTTGGTGAAGGACAACAATCTTTGCAGGTGTTGTTTGGATCCTTGCTGTTTCCTTGCAAGAAACAGTCAAGGAATGTAGTTTCTAATTGTCCAATAATAGTGATGTGTTGGTTTAATGACCAATGAGAGTTTTACCTCTTGGACCTTCTCGGACCTATCTATAGAAGAAGATATGGAATAATAAAACTTGCTCTCTTGTGAAACTCATCTAGAGAGTCTATGTCGTACTGCTTCGCCGCTCCTAATATAGTGCGACACCTTCCTGAAGTCTAGGTAGACAATATCTACTGCTCTCCTCTCATTTACTAGGCCAGTCATTTCATCACAGTCAGTTATCAGATTGGTCAATCATGACTTTCCCTTGGTGAAGCCATGTTGACTACTCCTGATGACCTTCTTGTCCTTCATGTGCCTCTAAGTGGTTTCCAGGATGAGTTGTTCCATTATATTGTGAGAGGTGAGAACATTATGCATCCCCATATATTTCAATTGATTAGTTACAGCATTCAAAAATTATGCAATTACGAAATCAAAATAGAATACAATTACAAACTCAAACCCCGTCCAAACCCCCTAAATTCAAGAAAAACTTAACTTTGTTAACAAATAGTTAAAGTGTTTGAAGCTTACACACATGAATTGGATCAAAATGTGAGCAAGCTGAAACAGGTTGTGAATGAACAGGGAATGTCATGAAGGCATAACATGAATTCACTCAGCCTTGGCAGAGCCCAGGCACTGAAAACAGTGATGTACTCAGAACTGGCCTAGATGAGAGATGACAATTAATCTGCATGCAAACAGGCAAAGAACAGTTCTTATAATTTCTGTATAGGCCAAAGTTCCTTAAAAAATTCTCTAAGAGACAGTCCGAAGTTTCCCTCATCTGCCTCACAACCGTCACAAGAACAGAGACTAAGACCCTGAAGACCCCAAGGGACTTTGTAAAAGGGTTCTGGACTGGTTGAGGTGGATGCTTGCCAAGTGATTGTTTGCAGGTGTGCTTGCCATGCTGCCACGGTACACTGCCTTTGTTCCTGCTGGTGAGCAGGGACTTGTAAGGAGTGGCCTGTTCTGTACCTTACACCTGCTTCCCAAAGCAATGGGTCTTATCACAATGGACTGTGAATCTCCCCACCTCTTGGCCAACTGCCCCTCGCTTTGAAACAGACTATAAAAGTGACTTCTAAGTTACTTTCTTTGAGAGAGATCTCCCCACAGAAGAAGAAAATCTCCCCATTTTGTCCATTGGTAGCTATAATCCCCCCCTTTTTTCTCTCTTTGCCTCTTTATCACTCTTTTTCTCTCTCTTTCTCTCTCTATCCCTTTCTCTCCCTCTCATCTATCACATAACCCATGTTGTTGGCACTAAAATAAAGGTGCATTATTGCTGTTGTGATTTAAACTGAAATCCCTTTGTGTCCTTTTTGCACCCTGAGATCAAACGAACCTATCACGACTCCCGCTTGTGTTAGTGGATCGTGACGAATTCCAAAGGGAAAAAAGTATTTACCTGATACTTTAAAACATCCACATTATAATAGGATGCAGATGGATTGTGCTCTGATAATTTCTTGAGGTAGACAGTTATGGCTTGCATGTTCATCCAAAAATCCTTAGTACTAGAGTCATTTTGTGACTGATCACTACAAAGAAAAATAAAGGTAGGAATCAAAAATCAACAGAGTTTTATTATTTCTTATGTCTAAAAATTAAGATTAGATCTTTCCCCTTCTTCACTGTTCCAAGCAAGAATTTGTTCTAATGCTTTATAACACATAATTGTATCTTCCTAAATATTAAGACAAATTAACTGTTTGTTGTAGCTCAAAAAACTTCTCCTTCCAGGTTGTTGAGCAGTGACTTTCCTGCATTGATGTTCTGATTCACAAGATAGAGTGAATGCCAAATTTGGATTTTACATTAAATAAAAAACAATTTTACTACAGTCAGGTGCCATGAGACTGTGTGGGAGGTGGGAATGAAAGTGGTGTTTGAAGAGGAATTTATACAACTTGGAATAAATCCTAGAATCATAATTAGCTTTTGTTAGGACAGCTTCACTAATGTATTGAATTAAAATTTGTGCTGTATGTTACCACACTTTCACATATTTATAGAATGTAAGCTTTCAAAATATTTTCAGTTAAAAGTTTCTCAGATACTTATAGTTACATTTAATCTTAGTAACAATTTATTATATAATTTCTATATGTAGTTAAGAGTGCACATGACTACAGAAGCAAAATCCTGGTTGGGAACTACTGGAGCATGAAAAGGTGTTTTGAAACTCAAGAATATTTGCAGTTCTGGTGGCATCAGGTTTATTTTTGAATAAGGATGAAGCTTTTAAGAAAACTGATTCAGAAGCAAAATTCAAATCACTTAAGAATCAGAGCTCCACAGATCATCTGTGGACACAAAGAAACTGCACCTGATGCCTTGGAGTGGCTACCTAGAAGAGAGGCTAGAGAGAGTTAGAGAATAAAGTAGGTATTTATTAAAGGCTTTTAATAGATACACCTTGGGCAGTGCAAAAGCCTCACAGGGACAACACACAAGATGGATGACAGTCACAAGTTTTTGGGGGAGATATAAGTTTGGTCTATTTTCATATCAGAGGTTAATTGTCCAAGTATAGCATCAGGTAATGAAGTCACATTCCCCCAGTTTGCTCCCCCTCAATTCACTTTTGTTTATACTTTTTGGGGCCTGAGGCAGAGAGTGTCCTTGGTTCTCAGGCCTGGAAGGATTGTTTTGTTTGACCAAAATGTGAAGAGACCTTACTAACACTTTATATGAAGTTCAGAGTTATACACTAATGCAGTACAGGATCTGAAAAATATAAAAGCTAAAACTTAAGGCATCACACCCATCCCCAAGGAGGCATGCAGAAAGTGCATGCAGAATGAAAGCTGAAAAGAAGCACCTGGAACAAAGTAAATATGACTGCAATGGGTTGAATGTGCCAGAACAGTGATTTACATACCAGTAGCTTGCCCAATTTACTTAGAATTTGGTTCTCAATACAATGTTCTCATTCATGCAATTTCCGTTTTCAGTAAAATATATAAACACTTAGAGGCCTTCCAAAATGAAAACAAATTAAATCAGTAGCAAAATCCTTGTTTTCTCTTTCAGAATTTCTGATTTCTCCACAAATATCAGTCACATTAAAAAGTTTAATCTCTATAAATACTAAGCAAATTATAGTCATTGCAGTATATGAAATGTCAAATTATTACCATATAGGTTTAATTTCATAAATATCCAGTACATGCATCCTTTCTAATTAGAGGTGAAGTGTTACAGTACTCAGACAAGAATACTAGACATTTTCACTTTTTTCCAAAATATAATTTTTCAGTATAATTCTGTCAGATACAGCTCTCCTAACATTTCAGTTATAAACTGTCATGTTAAAGAATGACAAATTTAATTTTGTATTAATTATTCCTTATATTAAGTATGAATTATTACAATAAAATCAATACAAAAGAATGGATACATGTGGTTTGATTGTTTCAAATAATTTTTCCAATAAATGAAACGGAAAGTGCTCAGCTGAAACAGATATCTGCCTTTTTTTTTTTTTAAGATGTCCAAACAATTACTTTATTGTTCTACTCAACCAGCAGCTTTTCTTCTTAAGAATTCTCCTAAGCATGCTGCTATACACTTGAGAGTCATAGTTTCGTAATGGATCTGATCTACCATGGAAATGATACACCTTAAAACATATGCTAATAACTGACAAATGAAACCATTGTTATTATTGTATAAAGCAACCCATATGACAATGTCTTATTTTTGAATTTTTTTCTCTGTAGTTATAGTAGTTATATTGTTCATATAGTTTAGAAAAATAGTTTTTGTTTTGTTGTTTTTAAATTGTTTATTAAACCATTTTATTTATGAAACGTGTAAAAACATAGCTAAAATTATAAACTATTTTTTTGTTTCCTGTTATATTCAGCATAAGTTTCAAGTCCGGTAATCTCTGAAAATTTTAATGGCAGCAGTGAAAAGAAACTGAGCTAAACAAGATTAGTTCAGAAAATTATGTATAAGCAAATCAAGACTGTAGTGAATTCTGATTTACATATACAAAAATTCACATTTTAAAATTCATGTACTTTACTATTATATTAAATAAAAATACAAAACCTGTATACAAGTTGTGCATTTGGAAGAATCTGCTCTAGTTTGCTTGTGTTTTTTACCCTGAAGCAGAGCACTGCTGGAGATGGATTGCTGGTAAAGACTTTAATAATCCCACTTGGGAATGATAATGTCATATCACCAGTGATCTTCACAATACATCTAGAAGAGAATGAAAATATCAATTTCATTGCAACTCATTAACTGCCTAGTTTTAATACTAATTTTAAATCAATCAAACTTTTACAATCTGATGAGTTTCAAAGCAGAAAATAGGCAGATTTGGCAGTGTGCACTTGCAGCCCAGAAAGCCAACTATCCTGGGCTGCATCAAGAGGCATGACCAGCAGGTTACAGGAGGTGATTCTGCCCCTCCACTCTTGTGAGACCCCATCTGAGTACTGAGTACAGTTCTGCAGCCCCCAACACAAGAAAGACGTGGACCTCTTGGAGAGAGCCCAGAGGAAGCCATGTAGATGCTCTGAGGGCTGGAGCACCTTTGCTATGAAGACATGCTGAGAGCTGGGGCTGTTCAGCCTGGAGAAGGCTCTGGAGAGACCTTATAGCACCTTCCGGTACCTGAAGGGTTTCCAAGAGAGCTGGAGAGGAACTTTTTGCAAGATCATGTAGTGATAGGACAAGGAGAAATGGTCTTAAGCTGAAGGAGGGTAGGTTTAGGTTAGATATTTGGAAGAAATTCTTTATTGTCAGGGTGGTAAGGCATTGGAACTGGTTGCCTGGAGAGGTTGTGGACTCCTCATCCCTGGAGGTGTTAAAGGCCAGGCTGGATGGGGCTCAGAGTAACCTGGTCTAGTGGAAGATGTCCCTGCCCATGGCAGGGGAGTTGAAACTAGATGATCATTTTTTTTCAAATATCTTAATGTCAAAAGAGTGCAGAAATAATATCGCCCTGTTACAGGATGAGGATGGTCACCTCACAAACAAGGACATGGACAAGGCAGAGGTATTTAATGCTTAAAACACTGATGATGGACCAAGGCAGTCTCAGTGCCCTGAGCTGAAGGACCATGACTGCAAGAGTGATCAACTCCCAGTCGACCCTGAACTTGTGCAGGATCTGCTGCTCCAGCTGGATCCCTACAAATCTATGGGGCCTGATGGGATTAATTTGAGAATCCTCAAAGAGCTGGCTGATGTCATCACAAAGGCTCTCTTGGTGATTTTTGAGTGCTCTTGGGAATCTGGAGAGGTCCCAGCTGACTGGAGGCTGAATAATGTCCCCATTTTCAAGAAGGGCAAGAAAGAGGACCCCAGAAAATACAGGCCTGTCAGTTTCACTTCAGTACCTGGTAAAATCATGGAAAAGATTATTCTGGGAGGTATTGAAATTCAACACCTGGAGGCCAATGCAGTCATCAGTCACAGCCAACATGGCTTCATGAGGGGAAAGTCCTACTTGTCGGACCTGATTTCCTTCTATGACAAAGTAACACACCTAGTTGATCCAGGAAAGCCAGTAGATATAATCTTTTTGGACTTCAAGTAAAGCTTTTGATGCTATCTCTCACAGGATCCTTCTGCACAAAATGTCCAGCACACAGCTGGATAACCATGTTATGCGATGGGTGAGCAACTGGCTCATGGGTCAGGCACAAAGGGTTATAGTAAATGTGGTAACATCAGTCTGGTGACTGGTCACTAGTGAGGTTCCACAGGGTTCTGTCCTCGGCCCAGTGATCTTCAATATCTTCATTAATGACTTGGGCACAGGACTCGAAGGAATACTAAGTAAATTTGTCAACAACACTAAATTTGGAGGAGCTGTCACCTCCCTTGAAGGCAGGCCCTGCAGAGAGACCTTGACAAATTAGAGAGATGGGCAATCACCAACTGTATGAAGTTTAACAAGGGCAAGTGCTGGATTCTGCACATGGACCAGGGCAACTCTGGTTGTGTGTATAGACTTCGGAATGAGACGCTAGAGAGCAGCACCACAGAAAGGGACCTGGGGGTCCTGCTCGATGGCAAGTTGAATATGAGTCAGCAGTGTCCTGACAGCCAGGAGGGCCAACCGTGTCCTGAGGTGCATCAAGCACAAAATTGCCAGACAGTCATGGGAGGTGATTGTCCCACTCTGCTCTGCACTGGTGCTGCCTCACCTTGAGTCCTGTGTGCAGTTTTGGGTGTCACAATATAAGAAAGACATTAAGCTATAAGAGAGTGTCCAAAGAAGGGCCATGAAGATGGTGAAGGGCCTAGAGGGGAAGCCATAAGAGGAGTAGCTAAGGTCACTTGGTCTGTTCAGCCTGGAGGAGACTGAGGGGAGACATTATGGTCTTCAACATCCTCATGAGGGGAAGTGGAGGGACAGCGCCAGGACAAGACCCAAGAGAATGGCCTCAAGTTGTGTTAGGGGACGTTTAGGTTGGATATTAGAAAAAGGTTTTCACCCAGAGGATGGTTGGGCACTGGAACAGGTTCCCCAGGGAAGTGGTCACAGTACCAAGCCTGACAGAGTTCAAGAAGTGTTTGGACAATGCTCTCAGGCACATGGTATGATTCTTGGGGTGGTCCTGTGTAAGGCCAGGAGTTGGACTCAATTATCTTGATGGGTCCCTTCCAATTCAGCATATTCTATGATTCTATGATCTTTAATATTTCTTCCAACCCTAACAATTCTATGATTCTGTGATTCTAAGATCAATTTCAAATGAGGGCAATGTGGCACAATGACAGTGTATTATCACTTTCAACTGGGAAGTCAGATGAAATAAAAAAAAAACGTTTAGCTGGTTAAGCACACAGTAGTATGGGTGGCTATTTTTCAGGCTTTGAAAACATAGCAGAACTATGCTTAGGCAAGGCCTAAGTAATATATCAAGCAGTGTGACAGAGGGAGTGAGGTACTTTTAAAGCTGTTCAAATTTACATGTAGCACCTACTTGACTGTAGTAGAAACCCGTCTTATTTTTGTTTTTCTTACTGAACACATTTTTGTAAAGCAGTGATATATGAACTCCTAGTCAAATGCAGGTCAAGAGAAAGTGATAAGTCACTGATGTCAGTTATATCAGGTGAAAAAACCCTGTGAATCCACCTTCTAATGTATATATATTTTCCCCCAAATATTAAAATTACAACCAGTGCATTCTTTTATTGCAACTAATTACATTCAAAACAATTTACTATTTAACTAACTTTGTGGGATCTGCTCCTTTAAAGTAGGCGTTAACAGATTCAGTAAGGGCTACTGCAACAGGCACGATGTCCTGGTTTCCATGTCTGACAGGGCTGGGACCACGTGAAACACCTAGAATAAATACAGTATATAGGTTTGATTTTCAAAAATCTTATCAATAGATTTCAGAATGGTTGACTACACCTGTCATTTTTACAAGAGGTTACTACCGTCATGGTCACAAAAGAGTCTGAAATATTACTTGAAAAGCATGTAAAAAATATAAATATAATACAGTACAATCACACTGTGATAAATGTAACCTTGGATAAAAAATTCGTGAAAGAATAAATAAGTATATAACTAGATTTATAACAATGTAAAAAGTATATAAAATATAGTGTGGCCGAAGAATTTCCCCAAACCCAGCAGTAACTACCCATTCAGGCGGTAACGACCCTAGGCGACGTTCATCAGCCTGAAAGAAAAAGCAGGACACGAATGATTAAGCTAAACAAAGAAAGGAGCCAGGCCGAGATGGCTATCGACTCCACACCGCACCTGGGCACCCCTCCCTGCAAACCCCAACTGAAGATGCAAACAGGCCGGACAATAAGTGGAAGCCCAGCCGAGATATCTGTCGACTCCACACCGGACTTGGATACTTCACTCTGAGAGCCCAAACCAAAAATGAAATCAAGGAACACTCAAAACTTCTTTACATATGAGGAGACTCTGCCCGGACGTCTATTTGACTCTATTCTGCAACGCCAGGAAATCAATTCATCCAACAATCAAGGACCCTTGGTGAATGGTGCCTGCCTGGAATTTGGCCTCAGGACACAAAATCCCTATAAAAACCCCAGACAGTCTACCCTCCTTCGTGGATTTGGGAACACCTATACCTTTGGGTATAGACCCCTGTCCACCCAGCGCTGCGCTGTTTGTTTTATTGTGGTTTTTCCTCATTGTTTATTTTTATTATAAAAATTGTTTTATAATAAATTGTTTTTTATTTAACCCAAATTTGCCTTTGCATTTATAACAGATTGGTGCCGTGAACTCGGATCGGAGAAACTGCGGGGAATCTCACTGCCCAGGACGGGTACCCCCGCTGATTTTGGCGGCCTGGTGAGTTGAGAGCCCCCGTAGTTCATTCCGACATCCAAACCAAATTTAGGCTGAGATAAAAACCACAATAAAAAGGAAAAGGATCCGGATCGGAGAGCTCGGGAAGGCACGGAGCCTTCGGGAAGCCGCGGCTTGCTTTGCTCGTAAAACGTCTATTGTGCACAAAGACACCCACGCAGGAAAATAGCTGTAAGTACTGCTGGTTGAGTGGGCGATCGGGCGAGTGTGTGAGACGTGATCTGATCACGGGGCGAGTGTGGACTTCAAGGCCGCGTTTCCATCCTCCCGCGAGGGAATTGGCCGGCCGCGAAGGAAGCGATACAGAGTGAAAGCTTTTTTTCTCTCGACACACACTTGTAAAAACCTGAGGCCAAAGGGTGTCTCGGGGGACTGATCGCAAGGAACTAAAAGGGGAAGGATACGTCCTGTTGAGCTCGGGAACTGGTAAACCCTTTTAGTTAACGGACCCAGGTAGAGGTCCGGAAGAGGATCAAAAGTACCGATTACAAGAGACCTCAGCTCAGCTCGCTGAAGGGTGAGTATCGGCAAAATTTTGATTCCTAGAGTAAGTACACAACGCAGAAACTGATACCGACTCACGGAGAAGTCAAAGACAGGTAAGAAATTATATATTTGCAAAGTATGGGGCAGAAAAAGAGTAAGCTTCAAAGAAAAAGCACAGGGAAAAATCCCTCTGATCAGGGGGAGGAATCACCAGACATCCCACTGGAGAGTCCCTTGGGGTGGATGCTAAAACACTGGGAAGATTGTCCCCAGAGGAAGGGGAAATCAAAGGAGAAATTAATACATTATTGTATGGAGGTTTGGGGAGGACAGGAGTTGAGAAGTCACCTCACGTGGCCAGTGTTAGGCACATTTGAAAAATAGACGTGTAATAAGTTATTCTCCTATGTGGAGAACAAGGTCCCCTCAGATCCTGAGGAGAGGGAATATGCTAAGCTCTGGGTAAATGTCAGAGTAGGGCTATTTCCAATAAAACAAAAAGAAAAACGTGAGTCGAGAGCTGAGTCCTGGGAACCCCTCGATCACTTACCACCCCCATATCGTGGACCGGCTGGACCTTCCTCTGCAGATCAAGTGGTGCCTTCAGCACCCTTGGGCCCCCGAGACCAACCCACTGACATATGTGTGTCTCAAGCGGGAGACTCTGGGCCAGCAGCGATGCCGGCAGCCCTTCCCCTTTCCCCGCCTGTAAACACCGTAACCACAGCAACCTCCTCGGAGGTTTTTCCTGCACAAGGCTGGGGATCACCCTATCCGTCCCTGCCGGTCCAGCCGCCACAACCGGGACCCTCCCATACAACGGAGGGGATTCTTCCCTTCAGCCGGGTGGCGGCAGAATTCCCACAATTGATAACGGGGAGGCAACCCACAATCACCAATTCCCCTCCCGCAAGTAGAACCCGTTTGAGAGCGAGAATGACGGATAATGAATGGGGAGAGAGTGAAGAGGGGCACCGGTTGTTCCCTCTTAGGAAAGTACCGACGGCCCCGGGAGTGATCGGTTTTGTGAATGTACCCCTTAACTCTGGAGATGTAAGGGCATTTAAAAAAGAGATGGGGCGGTCGTTAGATGACCCTTTTGGGGTGGCTGAGAGGTTAGATGAATTTTTAGAGAATAGTATTTATACCTTTGACGATCTTATGGCAATCCTGAGATCATTGTTTAATCAGGAGGAAAGAGAGATGATTAAACAAGCTGGTATCAGAGACTGGGACAGACGCAATCCACAGGGGACGCCAGGTAACCAGAAATGGCCTAGCGTAAGCCCGAGCTGGAATGCACAGACGGAGGAAGGCAGACGGAACATGATGGATTTAAGGAGCATAATTGTACAAGGTATAAGAGAAGCGGTCCCTAGGGGCCAGAATATTAGCAAAGTTTTTAGAGAGTGTCAAGGAAAAGAGGAACCACCCACTGAATGGATCGAGAGATTACGGCGAAGTTTACAGATTTACTCTGAGACTGACCCGAACTCTCCTGTGGGGGAGGTTCTGTTAAAAACACAATTCGTTGCTAAATCTTGGGAAGACATTAGGAGAAAATTAGAAAAGATCGAGGGGTGGCAAGATAAAAGCCTCCAGGAGCTCCTAAGGGAAGCTCAAAAAGTATACATGAGGAGAGAAGATGAGAAGCAGAAATTGCAAGCTAAAATTTTAGTAACTGCGGTAAAAGAGGTCCAGAAACAAGAACAGATGCAGGGTAAGTTTAAAACACTACCCGGGAAAGGTCGAGGTTCTCACCGGGCAGCCCCGGCCCCACGGAGAGAACCCCCTGAATGCTACTACTGTAAACAGGTAAGACACGTTCAGCGGAATTGTAAACAAAAAAATAAAAAATGAGAAAATTTTTCAGGAAGATTAGGGGTGTCAGGGGCTCTTTAATTTGGAGACCGGAACATCCAAGGAGCCCTTGATAAAATTAAAAGTGGGACCCCAACAACAGGAGGTAAGTTTTCTTGTGGATACTGGGGCAGAGAGAAGTACCCTGCAGAAATTGCCATACGGGTGTGTGGCTAGCAGAGAAAAAGTTTTTGTAATCGGTGCAAAGGGAGACCCCTTTGAAGTACCTGTAATAAAAGATGTGGAAATAGAATCTGAAAATAAAATTTGCTTAGGGAATTTACTATTAGTAGAAGAAGCAGATTACAATTTGTTGGGAAGGGACATGATTGTCGCTTTAAGAATTAATATCATGATTAAAAACTCTGAATTGGTGGTGAAAATATTTAAGTTGATTCCTAAGAATGAGGAGAAAATAAACCCTGAAGTATGGCATTCAAAAGGAGAGGTAGGAAAGCTAGATATCAAACCTATCAAAATAGAAATCGGGAACTCTGAGGACCCCATAAGGGTTAAACAATATCCCATCCCGATGGAAGGGAGAAGGGGGTTGAAACAAATAATTGATGACCTCCTAAAAGGGGGTACTTTAGAACCTTGCATGTCTCAACACAACACCCCCATCCTGGCTGTAAAAAAGACGGATGGTAGCTTCCGATTGGTCCAGGACCTACGAGCGGTAAACGCTAGGACCCGGACTAGATTCCCGGTGGTGGCCAACCCCTATACTTTACTAAATAGGCTCACACCAGAAGATGTGTGGTATAGTGTGATTGATTTGAAAGATGCTTTTTGGACTTGCCCTCTGGATGAAAGGAGTAGAGATTATTTTGCATTTCAGTGGGAGGACCCAGATACAAACCGTAAGCAACAGCTAAGGTGGACGGTCCTCCCCCAGGGGTTTGTGGAGTCTCCGAACCTTTTCAGACAAGCTTTAGAACAAATGTTAACCCAATTTGCTCTTGAGGACAGGACAAAGCTTTTGCAATATGTAGATGACTTGCTAATAGCTGGACCGACTGAAAAGAGCGTGAGAAAAAGCAGGATTGCCTTGTTAAACTTTCTAAGAAAGAAAGGTTTGAAAGTATCAAAATCCAAGCTACAATTCACAGAGCCTGAAATAAAAAATAAAATACCTCGGACATTGGATATCTCAAGGGAAAAAATTAGACCCGGAGAGGGTAGCAGGCATCCTTGCATTGCCTGCACCAAAAACAAAAAGGCAAATTAGACAAATTCTAGGGCTCTTGGGATATTGCAGGCAGTGGATTGAGGGTTTCAGTGAAAAAGTGAAGTTTTTGTATGAAAGATTAAACACTGACAGGCTGAAGTGAACTGAACAGGATGAGTCTAATTTCCAGAAATTAAAAACTGTTCTTATGACTACCCCGGTACTAACTCTACCAGATACGAATAAAGAATTCCAGTTGTTTGTGAATGTGAGTAAACAAACAGCACAGGGAGTCCTGACTCAGGAATGGGCAGACAAAAGGAAGCCTATAGGCTTCAAAGATCTTAGATCCAATCAGTCGGGGTGGGCCTACGTGTTTACAAGCAATTGTAGCAGTGGCTCTGTTAGTGGGAGAAGCAAAGAAAATAACTTTTCCTCCCCTGGTAGTTTACACTCCCCACGACGTGAGAAACATATTGCAGCAAAAAGCAGAGAAGTGGCTGACTGATTCCAGGCTTCTAAAATATGAAGCCATCTTAATCAGCTCACCCGGTTTGGAATTGAAAACCACTGCACAAAAATCCTGCTCAGTTTCTATTCAGAAAAATTAGTACATGATTGTTCTAAAATCGTAGAGCTGCAGACCAGATAAGTTACATCAACGCAAACTGTGATTGATTTTCCATTTATACATTTTAAATGTGCTTATTGTAAACAAATTTGAGTAACCCACTGTTGGGGAGAGTACAAACCTAAGGGATTGTGTACCGATTGTCTGACTAAAGAACAGGAGCTGACTAGCCGTTTCTTAATACTTGTCACCCGGGTGGGGTTTTTAGAACTTGACTCTCCTGAGTGGTACCTGCTTTTTCAAAAGGGAATTAGAGGTAAACTAGACTCCAAAGCAGAAACTTTAGAAATCGAGTGCAGAAAGACAGTAAAAGTACCGTGCAGGACAGACAAGATTAAGTCGTCTCGGTGGGCTGCTTTCAAGAGAAAGTACGCCATTAGGACTACAAGGGCCCCTGAAGAATATCCTTGCTGCCGAGAAGATGGTAATCCCCGCCGTATATTTCTATACGGGCGAAGGGCAAGGCAGAAGGATACACCGGTGGGGAATCCTGACTGTCCTGAGTCTAGCCGTGTGCTTAGCCGAGGGAATGATTCCCGAGGTACCTCCGGGGGAGCGTCTCCTGGGGAAGTGTGAGCAGTGTCAGACTGCCACAGATACCAGACGAATAATTAACTGTCCTCCGGAACGTTGTTTGTCTAACAGCACTCAGTATAATCTTTGTGAATTAAAGGGGGGAGGTCTGGTGTTACCACTCAGGGGCAAGTTTTAAAGACGAGCAGTCTAAAACTCCTATGAGAAAAAAAACTAAAGCTACCCACTTCAGGTATAAGAGAGAATTGGGAATGCTCCCTCCAATTCCAATCTGCAGCCAATGTAACAAAACTGTCTGGATAGAAAGAAAAAGACAATCCACCTTTTTAGCATATTATAAGGTTAACCCTTTATGTTACAATAAAGCAAACTTAAAAATGTGTACCATGGGGGGAAAGTGTATTGAGAAAGTAAAAATTTAAAACATGAAGAAAAAGCCTCTTTTAATAATGAACCGATAATTCTTGATTTGTTAAAAAGTGATGATGACCGAGTATGTTTGCAAGTCGACCAAGTGTTCTGCTTCTACAGAGATGAGGAAGGGATGGACCCTGAAAACAAAATAAAACAACTAACCTGTCACAAGAATATTGTGAGAATTCGTTAACGGACTGGGAAGAAAATGAATGTAAGTGAAAATTATAGTCCTTCCCCCATAAAATTGAATAAAATAACACGAATTTTTAATGTGATGGATTATTAGGCGGGGGACTGTGATAAATGTAACCTTGGATAAAAAATTCGTGAAAGACTAAATAAGTATATAACTAGATTTATAACAATGTAAAAAGTATATAAAATATAGTGTGGCCGAAGAATTTCCCCAAACCCAGCAGTAACTACCCATTCAGGCGGTAACGACCCTAGGCGACGTTCATCAGCCTGAAAGAAAAAGCAGGACACGAATGATTAAGCTAAACAAAGAAAGGAGCCAGGCCGAGATGGCTATCGACTCCACACCGCACCTGGGCACCCCTCCCTGCAAACCCCAACTGAAGATGCAAACAGGCCGGACAATAAGTGGAAGCCCAGCCGAGATATCTGTCGACTCCACACCGGACTTGGATACTTCACTCTGAGAGCCCAAACCAAAAATGAAATCAAGGAACACTCAGAACTTCTTTACATATGAGGAGACTCTGCCCGGACGTCTATTTGACTCTATTCTGCAACGCCAGGAAATCAATTCATCCAACAATCAAGGACCCTTGGTGAATGGTGCCTGCCTGGAATTTGGCCTCAGGACACAAAATCCCTATAAAAACCCCAGACAGTCTACCCTCCTTCGTGGATTTGGGAACACCTATACCTTTGGGTATAGACCCCTGTCCACCCAGCGCTGCGCTGTTTGTTTTATTGTGGTTTTTCCTCATTGTTTATTTTTATTATAAAAATTGTTTTATAATAAATTGTTTTTTATTTAACCCAAATTTGCCTTTGCATTTATAACAACACTATCAAAGCACTGCTTAGCAGCATAGGAAAACAGGACTATCAATATGACATTTTGTAAATGGACAGACGCAAGGAAATACAGATGAGACAGAAGAACACTGCATTAAAATGCCTACTGATGAAACTGAAGTCAACAGATCCAAAGAAAATTGGATGGTAACTATGATACTTTTAAAAAAGTCCCTACTGTATGCTTATAGTATGGAAAAATGTATGATAAAATAGTCACAGAAATGCAAAGAATTCAGTTGGGGTATGTATGAACATAAATGCACATACATAAATATTACCCCACATAAGTGAACTGTTGAACATTCTTTTAACTATTTCAGACAACAAAGATTGCAATTTCCAAATACAAATTGTTGGAGAAATATTTTGAAAATTTTCTAATGTTTACCTAGTAAAGATTCTGGGAGTACCTTGGAGGTACCTGGAAATATGTATCAGTTTACGAGAAAAATAATTATCAGGCCAGTGTCAGCCTTCACATGTTTGTGCCTACACAACAAAGTTACAATGCATAAATATAAAAAGTAACTCAGACGTCAGCTAAATCTTTTTGAAATGACTGAAATGTCAAATGCAAATTGACAAAAGCATTTGTCATGGGATTTTACTTTTCAGTAGTATTTTATATGTGTACTGACTATAAGACACTACTTGAAGTTCTATCTTTTTATTAGTGCAATAGTGTAGTAGAAAGCATCTTACTAATATTTTGTACCACTGGTGAAACAGCCAATATCAGATGCTTGCTGGAAGTTCTCAGGACAGGATGTCAAAGAGCTGTGCAAGGTGGACTCATGGTATTTTAGGCTGCAGTCAAGCTCACAGGTCCAGTTCTGAGACCTTCAGCAGCACCAGCAAATCTGGCTTTGATGCCCAGCCACCTGCCTCAGCCCCAGCCACTGTTAACAGCCCATCAGCTGTGCTGACGCAACAGCTAATGACACAAACATGCAAACACTTGCATTGACACACTCAAAGAGGTTGCCAAAGTGCAGAATAAGACAGCATCATTGGCCGAAAAAAGAGCAAATAAAAGTCTGATCAAATTGTTTTAGTTCAGTTTAGGAACAATGATTCAAGTAATTTTAATATTGGCTAAACTGCTGCCATAAAAATGAAATGTATTTTAAAATACATCTTTCTTATCTGTATCTTCAAAGTCTTGTGTTATTTAGAAACACAGAAATGGTTTTATCTCCTTGTATTATGAGAATAAAGACTGTCAAAGTAAAAATATATTTCTTTTTCTTCCAAGAATGTAGTAATGAAAAACTCAAGAATCAAGAGAGACCAATTTTCAGCTTGTTTGTGGGGGAGGGGGGAATAGATGGAAAATTGTGTTGTATAAAAGTGACTATATCAAGTTTTGGTGACTTTGGCAACATATAACTTATGTACTTGAGCTTTCAAGCTACTTGTATCTGCCAGACACCAGAAATAACTGGAGAAATTTGTTTCAAAATAAACACAATATTATTAACTGTAGTGCATTAGGATGATTAGTTAACATGTACATCTGCTTCTAGTACAATACCTGGTGGTGTCTCACAAAGCTTTTCAGTTGTAGGAAGTGTTCCAATCAAAAGATCATCCTCTATTACATGTAAATGAAACAAAATATGGCAAGAAAACAAAGTATTTCAAGAAAAAAAATAGATATTATAGGTGTTAAACAATTTAATAAATAAAAAAACCCATTGCAAATGAAAGCAAGGCTAAAGCATAAAAGAAATTCAATTATGCATGCCTACAAGTTCATTTGGAACAAGGTAATTATAGTTAACTCTCAATTATTCAGAACAAATGGGGTAAAAGAAACACTGGATTGTGTAAAAGCCAGAAAAATACAGACAGTAGTGCTGAGTATATCCTCATGCCATCTGCACTGCCCTTTCCAGGTCTCCAGGACTATTTAATTCTTACAATCAATGCAGGTGAAACTGGCTTTGTTTCTTTTTGCTCGGCCAGGTTAATAACCACGTCAAACCCTGGTGTCAGTGCACACCTCCTCCCTCACCTCACAATTTGTCATTGTCTCCAATAACACACACACAGATGGGGCTATTGATGCTGCTGCCACCAATTTCTAGTTCCTTGGCACCAGTGCAGAGGCCTGAGGAAGTGAGCCTGGATGGACTCTGGCAACCAAAATATCAGTTATCTTTCTATGATACTTCTCAAC
Source organism: Pseudopodoces humilis (assembly GCF_049639895.1). Taxonomy (NCBI): domain Eukaryota; kingdom Metazoa; phylum Chordata; class Aves; order Passeriformes; family Paridae; genus Pseudopodoces; species Pseudopodoces humilis. Next base: position 12,279,108 of record NC_142211.1, on the reverse strand, counting down.
ATTTGAGAAACTGGTGGACACTGAACTGTGCCAGCACTGCAACAGCTAAGGCTACGTAGACCTTACTATCTTTGATCCTGCACAGGGTGGAAACAGCTGCATTGCTTTCAATGCAGAACTAATAGAAGCTGTGCAGATACTCTTCTGAGGTGCTGAGCCTGTGTGAGGAATCCTCGGCATCAGTAACATTCAGAAATACCTGAGCATTAATTCAAGAGTCCAAGTTTACTTGGGACTAAAGTGGTAATAGTGTTCAGGAACGAAATACTTCAAATCTACTACATGTCAGGAAAATTAATCCACAAACACCAGAGGTTTATGTCCAAAAAGGAGACAGAGAAGTCCTTTTTCTTTATTCGAATAAAGGGAGAGGCCATGGGGCATTCCCCTGGGGTCTCTCAAATTTTTGGAGGGCGCAGCCTCCTTTTTATCCTAATTCCCGGCCGCTTGTCCCTTCTCCCTTTCCCCATAGGCTGAGGTACTTGAGAGGTACAGGCTTCCCGGAACGCCTGATACCGGCAGCGATACCTTCCCCCCCACCCCCAACGCATAATCCCTTCTTAACTTTTATGGAATTCATAGTGTTATAAATGCAAAGGCAAATTTAGGTTAAATAAAAAAACAGTTTATTATAAAACAATTTTTATAATAAAAATAAACAACGATGAAAAAAAAACACAATAAAATAAACAGCGCAGCGCTGGGTGGACAGGGGTCTATACCCAAAGGTATAGGTGTTCCCAAATCCACGCTCGAGGGTTCTCTGGCCTGGGTTTTTATAGGGATTTTGTGTCCTGAGGCTAAATTCCAGGCAGGCACCATTCACCAAGGGTCTTTGATTGTTGGATGAATTGATTTCCTGGCGTTGGAGAATAGAGTCAAATAGACGTCCGGGCAGAGTCTCCTCATATGTAAAGAAGTTCTGAGTGTTCCTTGATTGTATCTCTGGTTGGGCTCTCAGGGTGAAGTGTCCAAGTCCGGTGCAGAGTCGATGGATATCTCGGCTGGGCTCTTCCTATTGTCCGGCCTGATTGCATCTTCAGTCAGGGCTTGCAGGAAGGGGTGCCCCGGTGCGGTGTGGAGTCGATGGGCATCTCGGCCTGGCTCCTTTCTTTGTTTGGCTTAATTGTCCGTGTCCTGCTCTTTCTTTCAGGCTGATGAACGTCGCCTAGGGTCGTTACCGCCTGAATGGGTAGTTACTGCTGGGTTTGGGGGAAATTCTTAGGCCACACTATATTTTATATAATTTTTACATTGTTACAAATCCAGTTATATACTTATTTATTCTTTCACGAATTTTTATCCAAGGTTACATTTATCACAATAGTGTTCTTTCAGTGCCTCTTTGATCTTCTACTGGAATCCATCCCATTGTTTCTGTTGTCTCTCACTGATAGCTACATCTTATCAACTGACCCACAGCTTGTTTGTAAAGACAAGCTCATCATTCCTCTCATACAGAAACAAGTTAAAATGTCCCCCCACAAATAATCTCCCTCTCCTGTCCCACAAGTCTCCTTGTATTTCTTCTGAAATTAGCATCAGCACAGGAAGACTGATTTGCTTTTCATATTCATCTTTATTGTTTGGTTGGTTGTTTTGCTTTCAGTAAATACCTCTGTTTAGCTTATAACTTTGCTAACTTGAAGAAAAAGATGTATTAGCTTCATTTCTTTGGAAATAACAATTACAGGATAACAAAGTAAAAGTAACATAAAAATAACGCAACTTTGGAACATTTATATTGATTCAAATTTATCAGTATCCCAAAATATTTCTGTACATGTACAATAACATCTTCTGAACAAATACATACCATTGTGCTTGATGAATAGACAGCACACCAAATACAAATTCATGGAATATTTTAGTTTTGAAATATATTTCACTAAAGCACATACCAAAATTTGATATATGGTCTAATCTAGCCAAATCCACTGTCTTGTCTCTCATGTCATTTAGAAGCAGATATTGCAAAGAATGCTTGAAGTACCTAGACTGAATTCACATATGGAACAGCAAACTCCAAGGAATGGTGTTCCTAACAGGTGGAACTCAGTGGCAGAATGTTACAATTTCTAAAATGAATTAAAATGGTTAATGTTATAAATGCAAAGGCAGATTTGGGTTAAATAAAAAACAATTTATTATAAAACAATTTCTATAAAAAAATAAACAATGAGGAAAAAAAAACACAATAAAATAAACAGCGCAGCGCTGGGTGGACAGGGGTCTATACCCAAAGGTATAGGTGTTCCCAAATCCACGAAGGAGGGTAGACTGTCCGGGGTTTTTATAGGGATTTTGTGCCTTGAGGCCAAATTCCAGGCAGGCACCATTCACCAAGGGTCCTTGATTGTTGTATGAATTGATTTCCTGGCGTTGGAGAATAGAGTCAAATAGACGTCCGGACAGAGTCTCCTCATATGTAAAGAAGTTCTGGGTGTTTCTTGATTTCATTGTGGTTCAGGCCATCTGGATGGGATGGTTGGATCCGGGTTGGAGCTGATGGATATCTCGGCTGGACTTTTTCTCTTTGTCTACCTGATTGCTTCCCCCAACGGTGGCCTGCAAGGCGGGGTGTTCAGGTCTGGTGATGAGTATCTTGTCGGAGCCTTTCCCTGTTAGCCTGATGATTTATGTCCTGTCCATTCTTTTCCGTTGATGGGCGCCGAGCCTGTCCCTGTCAGCCTGATGGTCCATGTCCTGTCTATTCTTTTCCGTTGATGGGCGCCGGCTAGGATCGTTATCTTTTGAGTGGGAATTCGCGACTAGATCTGGGAAGGGCTTGTGGGCCACACTGTACTTTATATTTTATATTATTATTGCTACATACATTTATTTAGATTTCTACGAATTTTTACAAGTTCATTTCTCACAGTCCCCCGCCTAATAATCTATTACATTAAAAATTCGTGTTATTTCATCCAATTCTGCAGGGGAAGGACTATAATTTTCACTCACATTCATTTTCTTCTCAGTCCGTTAACGAATTCTCACTATATGTTTGTGCCAGGTTATGTCTATTTTCAAAATTCTTTAAGGCCTTCATCGCGTTTTTATTTTCCTTTTCCTCCTCTAATTTCATTAGTTTAGAGAGGGAAGTAGGTCTCCCTTGTGCTTTCTCAGGATCGATTGGAAGTGTGGCAATCTGCATTCCTTGCACAACAGAGTGAATTAGTCTGATGAAGCAAGGAATTAAGCAGGGAAGGAAAATGATTCCGGGAACTGAACAAGTGATGAAAAATACTAGCTTCTTCCACCAAGCCCCTTGCCCGAATATCTGGTCTCACCAGGAGGCTTGTAGGATTGAATTCCATTTTTGGACTGGCACATGCGCTACTTTTTTTATTTCAGCAGCCAATCCTTTTATTGTTTCTCCGTAATCGTCTATTTCCATACAACACTCGGATTCGTTGTATCTGCCACACACTCCTCTCTCTTCGGCTAGCAGATAATCGAGAGCTAGTCTGTTTTGATACACAAAAGCTCTCATTTGTGAATGTTGTTTGGCTAGGAGTTCTAGGGCTTCTGAAGTGTGGTTGGAAACTATCTCTACCACCGCTTGCAACCTGATAAGTCTGTTGAGGAGATAAATGGGGGTTCTGTAACCCCAGCTGCCATCATTTGCCCAAGTAGCGGGCCCGTAATATTGAATGATTCTTTCGGCAGGCCATTCTTTCTCGTTCCACTTCTGGTTGCCTCCCGCTATTGGTAGTTCCCGTTTTAATTCCCTCCTTTGTCTGTTTAATGTCTCAAAGAGAGGGGCTCCCAATGATTTACTCTCTGTTTTAGGCAGAGTAAAGAAAAAGGGCCGAATTATTCCAAGTGTGCAGGATCCTTTCCATTTTCTAGGTAGCTCGCTGTATGCCTTTTTTCTACATATCCAATATATACTATCAGGAGCTTCCCAACCCTTGTTCAACTTTGCCGGATCATCCCAATATTCCTTCAGTCCTATTAGCTCATGGAAGGGATTGGCCCCAGAGCAAAGTCCAATTATTTCCATCCATTCACAGTTATTCCCCCGGGAGCGACTCCAATAGCCCGCGGGTGGTTCAGGTTGCCAGGTTTTTGTTTTGCTGTCTGAATTCACCGTGAGTGTGCTTACACACGGGGTATAGCCTACTAAATCAGTGAATTCTTTTCTTTCTCTGCTAATGCAGACAGTACCGATTATTCTTTGGTCTATAACCCATCCCTCTGGTCTTTGTTTTGTTTTTGATATTTTAGAGCCTTCCCATTTTAGAAGTTGCTCTGGGGTTAGTCCTTTTCCCTTCCAAGGCCACCTTTCAGCTGATTTTAAACCGCCACAGATCCAACAGTTAGATAGACCTAATTCTGTGGCTATTTCTTGCATTAGATCTATGAAAAGGTTCTGGTTGGGGGTTGGCAATCCCCAATTGCTGTATTGTTTCTCTAATTGCTCATAGTGCTCACTAAGAGAGTTAAGCCTCTCTTGTTCTAGTCTCTTTTTCTGAATTTCTGCTTCTCGCCTCTTTAATTCTAGGGTTAGTTGTTTTATTTTGTTTTCAGGGTCCACCCCTTCCTCATCTCTGTAGAAGCAGAACACTTGGTCGAATTGCAAACATACTCGGTTATCATCACTTTTTAACAAATCAAGAATTATCGGTTCATTATTAAAAGAGGCTTTTCCTTCATGTTTTAAATTTTTATCTTCTCAATACACTTTCTCTCCCATGGTACACATTTTTAAGTTTGCTTTATTGTAACATAAAGGGTTAACCTTATAATATGCTAAAAAGGTGGATTGTCTTTTTCCTCTTATCCAGACAGTTTTGTTATATTGGCTGCAGATTGGAATTGGAGGGAGCATTCCCACTTCTCTCCTATACCTGAAGTGGGTAGCTTTAGTTTTTTTTCTCATAGGAGTTTTAGACTGCCCGTCTTTAAAACTTGCCCCTGAGTGGTAACACTAGACCTCCCCCTTTAATTCACAAAGATTATACTGAGTGCTGTTAGACAAACAACGTTCCGGAGGACAGTAGTTAACTATTCGTCTGCTATCTGTGGCAGTCTGACACTGCTCACACTTCCCCAGGAGACGCTCCCCCGGAGGTACCTCGGGAATCATTCCCTCGGCCAAGCACACGGCTAGACTCAGGACAGTCAGGATTCCCCACCGGTGTATCCCTCTGCCTTGCCCTTCGCCCATATAGAAATATACGGCGGGGATTACCATCTTCTCGGCAGCAAGGATATTCTTCAGGGGCCCTTGTAGTCCTTATGGCGTACTTTCTCTTGAAAGCAGCCCACCGAGACGACTTAATTGTGTCTGTCTTGCTCGGTACCTTGACTGTCTTTTGGCACTCAATTTCTAAAGCTTCTGCCTTGGAGTCTAGTTTACCTCTAATCCCCTTTTGAAAAAGCAGGTACCACTCAGGAGAGTTAAGTTCTAAAAACCCCGCCCGGGTGACAAGTATTAAGAAACGGCTAGTCAGCTCCTGTTCTTTAGTCAGACAATTGGTACACAATCCCTTAGGTTTGTACTCTCCCCAACAGTGGGTTACTCAAATTTGTTTACAATAAGCACATTTAAAATGTATAAATGGAAAATCAATCACAGTTTGCGTTGATGTAACTTATCTGGTCTGCAGCTCTACGATTTTAGAACAATCATGTACTAATTTTTCTGAATAGAAACTGAGCAGGATTTTTGTGCAGTGGTTTTCAATTCCAAACCGGGTGAGCTGATTAAGATGGCTTCATATTTTAGAAGCCTGGAATCAGTCAGCCACTTCTCTGCTTTTTGCTGCAATATGTTTCTCACGTCGTGGGGAGTGTAAACTACCAGGGGAGGAAAAGTTATTTTCTTTGCTTCTCCCACTAACAGAGCCACTGCTATAATTGCTTGTAAACACGTAGGCCAACCCCGACTGACTGGATCTAAGATCTTTGAAGCCTATAGGCTTCCTTTTGTCTGCCCATTCCTGAGTCAGGACTCCCTGTGCTGTTTGTCTACCCACATCCACAAACCACTGGAATTCTTTATTCGTATCTGGTAGAGTTAGTACCGGGGCAGTCATAAGAACAGTTTTTAATTTCTGGAAATTAGACTCATCCTGTTCAGTCCACTTCAGCCTGTCAGTGTTTAATCTTTCATACAAAAACTTCACTTTTTCACTGAAACCCTCAATCCACTGCCTGCAATATCCCAAGAGCCCTAGAATTTGTCTAATTTGCCTTTTTGTTTTTGGTGCAGGCAATGCAAGGATGCCTGCTACCCTCTCCGGGTCCAATTTTTTTTTTTTTTTTTTTTTTTTTTTTCCTTGAGATATCCAATGTCCGAGGTATTTTATTTTTTATTTCAGGCTCTGTGAATTGTAGCTTGGATTTTGATACTTTCAAACCTTTCTTTCTTAGAAAGTTTAACAAGGCAATCCTGCTTTTTCTCACGCTCTTTTCAGTCGGTCCAGCTATTAGCAAGTCATCTACATATTGCAAAAGCTTTGTCCTGTCCTCAAGAGCAAATTGGGTTAACATTTGTTCTAAAGCTTGTCTGAAAAGGTTCGGAGACTCCACAAACCCCTGGGGGAGGACCGTCCACCTTAGCTGTTGCTTACGGTTTGTATCTGGGTCCTCCCACTGAAATGCAAAATAATCTCTACACCTTTCATCATGCGGGCAAGTCCAAAAAGCATCTTTCAAATCAATCACACTATACCACACATCTTCTGGTGTGAGCCTATTTAGTAAAGTATAGGGGTTGGCCACCACCGGGAATCTAGTCCGGGTCCTAGCGTTTACCGCTCTTAGGTCCTGGACCAATCGGAAGCTACCATCCGTCTTCTTTACAGCCAGGATGGGGGTGTTGTGTTGAGACATGCAAGGTTCTAAAGTTCCCCCTTTTAGGAGGTCATCAATTATTTGTTTCAACCCCCTTCTCCCTTCCATCGGGATGGGATATTGTTTGACTCTTATAGGGTCCTCAGAGTTCTCGATTTTTATTTCGATAGGTTTGATATCTAGCTTTCCTACCTCTCCTTTTGAATGCCATACTTTAGGGTTTATTTTCTCCTCATCCTTAGGAGTCAACTTAAATATTTTTACCACCAATTCAGAGTTTTTAATCATGATATTAATTCTTAAAGCGACAATCATGTCCCTTTCCAGCAAATTGTAATCTGCTTCTTCTACTAATAGCAAATTCCTTAAGCAAATTTTATTTTCAGATTCTATTTCCACATTTTTTATTATAGGTACTTCAAAGGGGTCTCCCTTTGCACCGATTACAAAAACTTTTTCTCTGCTAGCCACACATCCGTATGGCAATTTCTGCAGGGTACTTCTCTCTGCCCCAGTATCCACAAGAAAACTTACCTACTGTCATTGGGGGCCCACTTTTAATTTTATCAAGGGCTCCTTGGATGTTCCGGTCCCCAAAATAAAGAGCCCCTGACACTCCTAATCCTCCTGAAAATTTTTCTCATCTTTTATTCTTTGTTTACAATTCCGCTGAACGTGTCCTACCTTTTTACAGTAGTAGCATTCAGGGGGTTCTCTCCGTGGGGCCGGGGCTGCCCAGTGAGAACCTCGACTTTTTCCGGGTAGTGTTTTAAACTTACCCTGCATCTGTTCTTGTTTCTGGACCTCTTTTACCGCAGTTACTAAAACCTTAGCCTGCAATTTCTGCTTCTCATCTTCTCTCCTCATGTATACTTTTTGAGCTTCCCTTAGGAGCTCCTGGAGGCTTTTATCTTGCCACTCCTCGATCTTTTCTAATTTTCTCCTAATGTCCTCCCAAGATTTAGCAACGAATTGTGTTTTTAACAGAACCTCCCCCACAGGAGAGTTCGGGTCAGTCTCAGAGTAAATCTGTAAACTTCGCCGTAATCTCTCGATCTATTCAGTGGGTGGTTCCTCTTTCCCTTGACACTCTCTAAAAATTTTGCTAATATTCTGGCCCCTAGGGACCGCTTCTCTTATACCTTGTACAATTATGCTCCTTAAATCTATCATGTTCCGTCTGCCTTCCTCCGTCTGTGCATTCCAGCTCGGGCTTACACTAGGCCATTTCTGGTTACCTGGCGTCCCCTGTGGATTGCGTCTGTCTCAGTCTCTGATACCGGCTTGTTTAATCATCTCTCTTTCCTCCTGATTAAACAATGATCTCAGGATTGCCATAAGATCGTCAAAGGTATAAATACTACTCCCTAAAAATTCATCTAACCTCTCAGCCACCCCAAAAGGGTCATCCAACAACCGCCCCATCTCTTTTTAAATGCCCTTACATCTCCAGAGTTAAGGGGTACATTCACAAAACCGATCACTCCCGGGGCCGTCGGTACTTCCCTAAGAGGGAACAACCGGTGCCCCTCTTCACTCTCTCCCCATTCATTATCCGTCATTCTCGCTCTCAAACGGGTTCTACTTGCGGGAGGGGAATTGGTGATTGTGGGTTGCCTCCCCGTTATCAATTGTGGGAATTCTGCCGCCACCCGGCTGAAGGGAGGAATCCCCTCCGTTGTATGGGAGGGTCCCGGTTGTGGCGGCTGGACCGGCAGGGACGGATAGGGTGATCCCCAGCCTTGTGCAGGAAAAACCTCCGAGGAGGTTGCTGTGGTTACGGTGTTTATAGGCGGGGAAAGGGGAAGGGCTGCCGGCATCGCTGCTGGCCCCGAGTCTCCCGTCTGAGACACACGTATCTCAGTGGGTTGGTCTCGGGGGCCCAAGGGTGCTGAAGGCACCACTTGATCTGCAGAGGAAGGTCCCGGCGGTCCTCGATATGGGGGTGGTAAGTGATCGAGGGGTTCCCAGGACTCAGCTCTCGACTCACGTTTTTCTTTTTGTTTTATTGGAAATAGCCCTACTCTGACATTTACCCAGAGCTTAGCATATTCCCTCTCCTCAGGATCTGAGGGGACCTTGTTCTCCACATAGGAGAATAACTTGTTACACGTCTATTTTTCAAATGTGCCTAACACTTGTCAAGTGAGGTGACTTCTCAACTCCTGTCCTCCCCAAACCTCCATACAATAATGTATTAATTTCTCCTTTGATTTCCCCTTCCTCTGGGGACAATCTTCCCAGTGTTTTAGCATCCACCCCAAGGGACTTTCCAGTGGGATGTCTGGTGATTCCTCCCCCTGATCGGAGGAATCTTTCCCTGTGCTTCTTCCTTGAAGCTTACTCTTTTTCTGCCCCATACTTCGCAAATATATATTCTTACCTTTCTTCGACTTCTCTGGGAGTCGATATCTGTTTCTGTGTTGTGTACTTAGGAATCAAAATTTGCCGATACTCACCTTTCAGCGAGCTGAGCTGAGGTCTCTTGTAATCGGTACTTTTTGATTCTTTCCTGGACCTCTACCTGGGTCCGTTTACTAAAAGGGTTTACCAATTCTCAAGCTCGACAAGACGTATCCTTCCCCTTTTAGTACCTGGCGATCAGTTCCCGAGACACCCTTTGGCCTCAGGTTTTACGAGTGTGTGTCGAGAGAAAAAAAAACTTTCACTCTGTATCGCTTCCTTCGCGGCCGGCCAATTCCCTCGCGGGAGGATGGAAACGCGGCCTTGAAGTCCGCACTCGCTTCGTGATCAGATCACGTCTCACACACTCGCCCGATCGCCCACTCAACCAGCAGTACTTACAGCTATTTTCCTGCGTGGGTGTCTTTGTGCACACTAGACGTTTTACGAGCAAAACAAGCCGCGGCTTCCCGAAGGCTCCGTGCCTTCCCGAGCTCTCCGATCCGGATCCTTTTCCTTTTTATTGTGGTTTTTACCTCCGCCTAAATTTGGTTTGGATATCAGAATGAACTACGGGGGTTCTCAACTCACCAGGCCGCCAAAATCAGCGGGGGTACCCGTCCTGGGCAGCGAGATTCCCCGCAGTTTCTCCGATCTGAGTCACGGCACCAATCTGTTATAAATGCAAAGGCAGATTTGGGTTAAATAAAAAACAATTTATTATAAAACAATTTCTATAAAAAAATAAACAATGAGGAAAAACCACAATAAAATAAACAGCGCAGCGCTGGGTGGACAGGGGTCTATACCCAAAGGTATAGGTGTTCCCAAATCCACGAAGGAGGGTAGACTGTCCGGGGTTTTTATAGGGATTTTGTGCCTTGAGGCCAAATTCCAGGCAGGCACCATTCACCAAGGGTCCTTGATTGTTGTATGAATTGATTTCCTGGCGTTGGAGAATAGAGTCAAATAGACGTCCGGACAGAGTCTCCTCATATGTAAAGAAGTTCTGGGTGTTTCTTGATTTCATTGTGGTTCAGGCCATCTGGATGGGATGGTTGGATCCGGGTTGGAGCTGATGGATATCTCGGCTGGACTTTTTCTCTTTGTCTACCTGACTGCTTCCCCGAACGGTGGCCTGCAAGGCGGGGTGTTCAGGTCTGGTGATGAGTATCTTGTCGGAGCCTTTCCCTGTTAGCCTGATGATTTATGTCCTGTCCATTCTTTTCCGTTGATGGGCGCCGAGCCTGTCCCTGTCAGCCTGATGGTCCATGTCCTGTCTATTCTTTTCCGTTGATGGGCGCCGGCTAGGATCGTTATCTTTTGAGTGGGAATTCGCGACTAGATCTGGGAAGGGCTTGTGGGCCACACTGTACTTTATATTTTATATTATTATTGCTACATACATTTATTTAGATTTCTACGAATTTTTACAAGTTCATTTCTCACAGTTAACTTACCAACTGTAGGTGTGTTTGCTGCACTGAGGGAAGCAGAAGATATTGAGGAAATGCTCTCTGCATGAGCCAAGGGAGCTGCAGGTAGTGGACTTGAGTTAGAGGTCAATGGAGGGCTGAATGGCCTAGGCTTAATACAAGAGATCACAAGGGTATTACAGAGACAGAAACTGATTTTAAAAAGATGAAAAAAGGCTGTAAATAGTTCTTAATTTCATTCCCCAATAAATTTTACAGTATTTCTCAACATCTTTCTTTTAATGCTTTATCTATCCTAGTTTTAGTGTAAAACAGAGAACCCACATTTACTATGGGAATGAATCCCATTATTTCAGAACTTAGTATTATTAGTTTTTTGCCAGGTGTTGTGAATTCATGTTGTAAATATTGGCTTTTCACAATTATTCTGATAAATATATATTATATGCTTTCACTATATTCTTTTCTCTCTTAGTAAGTTATAGGCTTAGATAGGAATCCTGAATAATAAAGACATGTTTCATCCGGACAAGGCAAGACAATGGGAGGATCAAGCTGTGGAAAACAGGCTGTTATCAGCAGCAGGAAAGGGAGAGCAAACTGTTAAAAAAAAAACAAAAACGGTACCAGGACGTGGGCAGGGGGGAAAGATAAGCTCAGCTGCCCTCAGAAGAAGGATGAGGGGCCCAGACCCTTATCAACAACTGACCATCTGCAGAAAAAAGGAAACCAGACTCCAAAAGAATGCTGACCAGCAAGAATAATGATGACCAGCAAAAAAATTATGATGACCAGCAGAAACTGAGACTGTGCAAAAGCATGATCTAAGAAGGCGGAACCAGGGAGGGGACATGCTTGAATATGCATTAACCCCTCACAGCAAGGATGGGATAAAAGGGGTATCCATGGGATACCAGGTGTGCTCTTGGCAGTGCGCCAAGGCACCCGGCCGTTTTAACTCTTTGCTTTATTTTATGTCTCTTATTGTCTTTATTAAACTTTTTAAAATTTACAGGAGTGAACTTCGATTTTCACATAGGCTAGTTAAGTCTAACGTATTTGATTATGTAACAGGGTGACAATAATTGTGCTGTAACACAGTAGCAGAATCTCACCCTATAGCCCTGTAGACGTGTGCAGCAAATGTGGAGTTTCAGAGCTAAAGGAGAGTTACTAACAAAATGGAAGGGAGCCCAGCAGAGGGCAACTAAAATAGCATAGGACTGGAGGACATGAGAGAAAGGGAGAGGCTGAAGGATCCAGGTTTGTTCAGCCTAGAGAAGAGAAGCCTAGGAAGGGCACTCTACTAGCAGTCTTTCACAAGCTGCAAAGAACATGGAGCCAAGCTCTATTCAGAGGTGCAAGTGCTATAAGAAAGGAAATTTCAGCTGAACATAAGGAAAAAAATTCCTTCTTGTAACTTTGTAGTTAAGCCCTGGGACAAGTTGCCCAAAGAGGTTGTGAGATCTCCCTCCCTGAAGATTTTCAAAACTCAGCATGTCCCTGTGTTGAGGGTTAGGTGTCCTTTTTTTGTTGTTGTTGTTTTGTTTTTGTTGTTCTGGCCTGCCCGTGGAATTTTTACCCATTAGTTGCTGGGACAACCTAACTGTGGGTACTTAGGGGGTGCTCGACAAAGGACAAAGAGTGGCCGGGCCCAGGGCGGGGGGGACAGGGGGCAGGAAAGGAGGGTGGGGACAGTTTTTGGCTGGCTTCCTTCGGCTTCGGGGAGAGACATTTCGTTTTTCTGGGTCGCGGAGCTGCTGCGGGAAAGAATGGAGCTGCTGCTTCTTCTCTTTCTTCCCTCTTTGTTGGTGGCCTCGCACCCCCTGTCCTGCTGGGACGTGTGGCAGTGCCAGGCACCGCCACGAAGCTGCTGATACACCTCATCCACCAGCCCAGGATCTCAGCTCGTCCCTGCTGTTCCAGCCGACTGTTCCTCAGAGCCCTGCAAGAGCACCGGGACTGACTGCCCAAGGGGGTTTGTGAAGCAAAGCCTCTCCTCCATCCCGTCTCAGCCGAGAAGGCTGTCACGGGGTCCCTGTTTCTGTTTTCTTGCTAATGCTGTAATTATTGTTGTTTGTTTGCCTGGTTATACTAGTAAAGAACTGTTATTCCTATCCCCAGATCTCTGCCTAAAGGCCCCTTGATTTCAAAATTATAATAATTCGGAGGGAGGGGGTCTACATCCTTTCATCCCAAGGGAGGCTCCTGCCCTCCCTAGCAGACACCTGTCTTCTAGAACCAAGACACCCTGACCAACCTGATGCAATTTTGAAGTTGGCCCTTCTTTGAGCAGGAGATTGGTCGAGAGATCTTCAAAAGTCCCTTCCACCCTATATCTGTGGATAGTTTTATGACCCATTTAACTGTTAAGATATTAAAATAACTAATGAACAATTTGCAGTTAACCTATCTAAAAGGTACTGGAACTCCTAAAGCATCTGCTTTTGTTGGGTAATTTTTTATTTTCTATTTTTGGTTCTATCACACTTGTCACTGAGTATATGACTTTTATATAGACTGTGAGAATTGTAAAATTACATGACATATGATGAAGACAACTTGCAATCTTCCACTTATATCCAGATAATAGCTAATTTCTAACACATGTAATTTTTGCATAATCACAATTTATAGCACAACTGTGTTGATTTGGCATGGCCGGTTTTTTGTTAGTGGGGGAGTGCCACAGAAGTTGCTTCTGTGAGAAGCTGCTAGAAGCTTCCACCATGTCTGACAGAGCCGATCTCTGATGGCTCTGAAGATAGACATGCTGCTGGCCCAATTAGAGAGGTTGGCAATGCCTCTGTGATGACATATTTTAAAATAAAATCAAAACAGCACATGCGCAGTTTTTTTCAGGGGTGGCAATGCTGCTGACATCTCAGTGTGGCCCACGGCAAGCCTTGCCTGCCTGGCTGCCCCTAGCTAGCCATGCCATGGGCAGAAGGACAGGAGCAGCAGCAGCGGCTTCTCCTTCCCGGTGCCCTGCATGAAGAGAGGTGTGAAATAGTGCCAGTGCTGCAGCGGCGGCCACTGCCCACGCAGTGGCAATGGGGCCACCTGGCCAGCAGCAGAAACACGGTGAGCGACTTCCCAATGCGGAACCTAGATGAGATCAACTTCTCAGCACTGTGGGATCCTGCAAGAATCTTTGAATTGGTGGAACTTGTTGGCAATGGTACCTACATGCAGCAGTTCTTCTTCTAGTCAGAGAAGAGGAGGAAGTGAGGATTTGTGAGGGAAACAACATTGTGATAAATGTAACCTTGGATAAAAATTCGTGAAAGAATAAATAAGTATATAACTGTATTTGTAACAATGTAAAAATTATATAAAATATAGTGTGGCCTAAGGATTTCCCCCAAACCCAGCAGTAACTACCCATTCAGGCGGTAACGACCCTAGGCGACGTTCATCAGCCTGAAAGAAAGAGCAGGACATGGACAATCAGGCTAAACAATGAGAGGAGCCAGGCCGAGATGCCCATCGGCTCCACACCGGACCTGGACACTTCACCCTAAGAGTCCAACCGAAGATACAATCAGGAAGCACTCAGAACCTTTCACATGCGAAAGGACTCTGCCCAGTCGTCTATTGATTCAGTTCCACGGTTCCAGGAAATTCATTCAACCAACCATCTAAACTCTTTGTTGAACAGTAACTGCTCGGAGTTTTGGCCTCAGGACACAAAATCCCTATAAAAACCTCTGACAGTCTACCCTCCTTCGTGGATTTGGGTAAATCTGTACCTCTGGGTATAGACCCCTGTCCACCCAGCGCTGCGCTGATTTATTTTATTGTGGTTTTTTTCTCTCATTGTTTGTGATTGAAATTGTTTTATAATAAATCGCTTTTTGTATTAACCCTATTTTGCCATTGCATTTATAACAGATTGGTGCCGTGAACTCGGATCGGAGAAACTGCGGGGAATCTCACTGCCCAGGACGGGTACCCTCACAGATTTTGGTGGCCTGGTGAGTTGAGAACCCCCGTAGCTCGTTCCGACATCCGAACTAAATTTAGGCTGAGATAAAACCACAATAAAAAGGAAACGGATCCAGAGCAGAGAGCTCGGGAAGGCACGGAGCCTTCGGGAAGCCACGGCTTGTTTCGCTCGTAAAACGTCTGTTGTGCACAAAGACATCCATGCAGGAAAATAGCTGTAGGTACTGCTGGTTGAGTGGGCGATCGGGCGAGTGTGTGAGACGTGATCTGATCACGGGGCGAGTGTGGACTTCAAGGCCGCGTTTCCATCCTCCCGCGAGGGAATTGGCCGGCCGCGAAGGAAGCGATACAGAGTGAAAGCTTTTTTTCTCTCGACACACACTTGTAAAAACCTGAGGCCAAAGGGTGTCTCGGGGGACTGATCGCAAGGAACTAAAAGGGGAAGGATACGTCCTGTTGAGCTCGGGAACTGGTAAACCCTTTTAGTTAACGGACCCAGGTAGAGGTCCGGAAGAGGATCAAAAGTACCGATTACAAGAGACCTCAGCTCAGCTCGCTGAAGGGTGAGTATCGGCAAAATTTTGATTCCTAGAGTAAGTACACAACGCAGAAACTGATACCGACTCACGGAGAAGTCGAAGACAGGTAAGAAATTATATATTTGCAAAGTATGGGGCAGAAAAAGAGTAAGCTTCAAGGAAGAAGCACAGGGAAAGATTCCTCCGATCAGGGGGAGGAATCACCAGACATCCCGCTGGAAAGTCCCTTGGGGTGGATGCTAAAACACTGGGAAGATTGTCCCCAGAGGAAGGGGAAATCAAAGGCAAAATCAATACATTATTGTATGGAGGTTTGGGGAGGACAGGAGTTGAGAAGTCACCTCACGTGGCCAGTGTTAGGCACATTTGAAAAATGGACGTGTAATAAGTTATTCTCCTGTGTGGAGAGCAAGGTCCCCTCAGATCCTGAGGAGAAGGAATATGCTAAACTCTGGGTAAACGTCAGAGTAGGGCTATTCCCAATGAAACAAAAAGAAAAACGTGAGTCGAGAGCTGAATCCTGGGAACCCCTCGACCACTTACCACCCCCATATCATGGACCGGCTGGACCTTCCTCTGCAGATCAAGTGGTGCCTTCAGCACCCTTGGGCCCTCGAGACCAACCCACTGAGATGCATGTGTCTCAAGCGGGAGACTCGGTGCCGGCAGCGATGCCGGCAGCCCTTCCCCTTTCCCCGCCTGCAAACACCATAGCCACAGTAGCCTCTTCAGAGGTTTCTCCTGCACAAGGCTGGGGATCACCCTATCCGTCCTTGCCGGTCCAGCCGCCACAACCGGGACCCTCCCATATAACGGAGGGGATCCCTCCCGTCAACCGGGTGGCAGCGGAGTTCCCACAATTGATAACGGGGAGGCAACCCACAATCACCAACTCCCCTCCCGCAAGTAGAACCCGTTTGAGAGCGAGAATGATGGATAATGAATGGGGAGAGAGTGAAGAAGGGCACTGGTTGTTCCCTCTTAGGGAAGTACCGACGGCCCCGGGAGTGATCGGTTTTGTGAATGTACCCCTTAACTCTGGAGATGTAAGGGCATTTAAGAAAGAGATGGGGCGGTTGTTGGATGATCCTTTTGGTGTGGCTGAGAGGTTAGACGAATTTTTAGGGAGTAGTATTTATACCTTTGACGATCTTATGGCAATCCTAAGATCATTGTTTAATCAGGAGGAAAGAGAGATGATTAAACAAGCCAGTATCAGAGACTGGGACAGACGCAATCCACAGGGGACGCCAGGTAACCAGAAATGGCCTAGCGTAAGCCTGAGCTGGAATGCACAGACGGAGGAAGGCAGACGGAACATGATGGATTTAAGGAGCATAATTGTACAAGGTATAAGAGAAGCGGTCCCTAGGGGCCAGAATATTAGCAAAATTTTTGGAGAGTGTCAAGGGAAAGAGCAATCACCCACTGAATGGATCGAGAGATTACAGCGAAGTTTACAGATTTACTCTGGGACTGACCCGAACTCTCCTGTGGGGGAGGTTCTGTTAAAAACACAATTCGTTGCTAAATCTTGGGAAGACATTAGGAGAAAATTAGAAAAGATCGAGGGGTGGCAAGATAAAAGCCTCCAGGAGCTCCTAAGGGAAGCTCAAAAGGTATACATGAGGAGAGAAAATGAGAAGCAGAAATTGCAAGCTAAGGTTTTAGTAACTGCAGTGAAAGAGGTCCAGAAACAAGAGCAGATCCAGGGTAAGTTTAAAACACTACCCGGAAAAGGTCGAGGTTCTCACCGGGCAGCCCCGGCCCCATGGAGAGAACCCCCTGAATGCTACTACTGTAAAAAGGTAGGACACGTTCAGCGGAATTGTAGACAAAGAATAAAAGACGAGAAAATTTTTCAGGAGGATTAGGGGTGTCAGGGGCTCTTTAATTTGGGGACCGGATCATCCAAGGAGCCCTTGATAAAATTAAAAGTGGGCCCCCAATGACAGTAGGTAAGTTTTCTTGTGGATACTGGAGCAGAGAGAAGTACCCTGCAGAAATTGCCATACGGATGTGTGGCTAGCAGAGAAGAGGTTTTTGTAATCGGTGCAAAGGGAGACCCCTTTGAAGTGCCTGTAATAAAAGATGTGGAAATAGAATCTGAAAATAAAATTTGCTTAGGGAATTTACTATTAGTGGAAGAAGCAGATTACAATTTGTTAGGAAGGGACATGATTGTCGCTTTAAGAATTAATATCATGATTAAAAATTCTGAATTGGTGGTGAAAATATTCAAGATGACTCCTAAAGATGAGGAGAAAATAAACCCTGAAGTATGGCATTCAAAAGGAGAGGTAGGAAAGCTAGATATCAAACCTATCAAAATAGAAATCGAGAACCCTGAGGACCCTATAAGGGTTAAACAATATCTCATCCCGATGGAGGGGAGAAGGGGATTGAAACAAGTAATTGATGACTTCTTAAAAGGAGGTACTTTAGAACCTTGCATGTCTCAACATAACACCCCCATTCTGGCTGTAAGGAAGATGGATGGCAGCTTCCGATTGGTCCAGGACCTACGAGTGGTAAATGCTAGGACCCAGACTAGATTCCCGGTGGTGGCCAACCCCTATACTTTACTAAATAGACTCTCACCGGAAGATGTGTGGTACAGTGTGATTGATTTGAAAGATGCTTTTTGGACTTGCCCTCTGGATGAAAGGTGTAGAGATTATTTTGCATTTCAGTGGGAGGACCCAGATACAAACCGTAAGCAACAGCTAAGGTGGACGGTCCTCCCCCAGGGGTTCGTGGAGTCTCCGAACCTTTTCGGGCAAGCTTTAGAACAATTGTTAACCCAATTTGTTCTTGAGGACAGGACAAAGCTTTTGCAGTATGTAGATGACTTGCTAATAGCTGGACCGACTGAGGAGAGCGTGAGGAAAAGCACGATTGCCTTGTTGAACTTTCTAGGAAAGAAGGGTTTGAAAGTCTCAAAATCCAAGCTGCAATTCACAGAGCCCGAAATAAAATACCTCGGACATTGTATATCTCAAGGGAAAAAAAACTTGGACCCAGAGAGGGTAGCAGGCATCCTTGCATTGCCTGCACCAAGAACAAAAAGGCAAATTAGACAAATTTTAGGGCTCTTGGGATATTGCAGGCAGTGGATTGAGGGTTTCAGTGAAAAAGTGAAGTTTTTGTATGAAAGATTAAACACTGACAGGCTGAAGTGGACTGAACAGGATGAGTCTAATTTCCAGAAATTGAAAACTGTTCTTATGACTGCCCCCGTACTAACTCTACCAGATACGAATAAAGAATTCCAGTTGTTTGTGGATGTGAGTGGACAAACAGCACAGGGAGTCCTGACTCAGGAATGGGCAGGCAAAAGGAAGCCTATAGGGTTTCTTTCAAAAATCTTAGATCCTGTTAGTCGGGGTTGGCCTACGTGTTTACAGGCAATTGTAGCAGTGGCTCTGTTGGTGGGAGAAGAGAAGAAAATAACTTTTGGGGCTCCACTGGTAGTTTACACTCCCCACGATGTGAGAAACATATTGCAGCAAAAAGCAGAGAAGTGGCTGACTGATTCCAGGCTTCTAAAATATGAAGCCATCTTAATCAGCTCACCCGGTTTAGAATTGAAAACCACTTCTGCACAAAATCCTGCTCAGTTTCTATTCGGTGAACCTCCAGAGAAATTAGTACATGATTGTTCTGAGATCGTGGAGCTGCAGACCAGAATAAGACCCGACTTAGAGGATCAGGAGTTAGAAGGGGGAGAGAAGTGGTTTGTAGATGGATCTTCGAAAGTTATTGAGGGAAAAAGAAAGTCAGGATATGCGATAATAGATGGTGCATCCGGGGAAGTTGTGGAATCGGGTCCTTTGAAAGCAAGCTGGTCTGCACAAGCTTGCGAGCTCTATGCTCTCCTGAGAGCCCTCCGGAGGTTGAAAGGAAGGAGAGGGACCATATACACAGACTCACGGTATGCTTTCGGTGTGGTACACACTTTTGGGAAGATTTGGGAAGAAAGAGGATTGATAAATACTAAGGGAAAAGACCTAATTCATGGGGAAATAATCCGACAGATTCTAGAGGCTGTCCGAGAGCCGGAAGAAATATCAGTTGTCCATGTAAAAGGGCACCAGACGGGGTTGCAGTTTCAAACCCGAGGTAACAACCTAGCCGATAAAGAGGCAAAATGAGCAGCTCTGCTCACCGTAAGTATTCCCGAGGTGACTCCGGAGGAATCGCCTGAAATCCCCGTGCTCCCTTCAGAGAGGGAGATTGAAGAATTCAAGAAGATAGGGGGAGTCATGAAACAGGGAAAATGGTGGTTACCTGATGGGACGGAACTAATCCCGAAGGAAGCGGCAAGGAGAGTATTACAAAGACTACACAAACAGACCCATTGGGGAGCTCAGGCACTGGCCGATCAGTTCCTGAAATTTTTCGGGTGCAAGGGGATTTTTGAAATTGCCAAGCAAGAGGTACAGGGGTGTGTGGTTTGCCAAAAAGTGAATAGATCCAGGTCCAAACAAACTGTTTGGGGAGGGCGTCCTCTCTCATACAGACCATTTGAGAGGATCCAGGTGGACTTCACCGAATTACCAAAAATCGGTAGATATAAATTTTTATTAGTAATAGTTGACAAACTGACGCACTGGGTGGAAGCCTTTACCAGAGCAAGGGCTACAGCCCAAATAGTATCAAAAATTCTATTAGAAGAAATCATCCCTAGGTATGGGATAGTGGATTGTATTGATTCGGATCAAGGAACTCATTTCACTTCAAAAATTATAAAACAAATTTCAGAGGCTCTGGGTATTAGGTGGCAATACCACACCCCCTGGCATCCTCAGAGTTCGGGGCAGGTGGAAAGAATGAACCAAACACTTAAATCCCAATTGTCTAAATTCATGATAGAGACGAAAATGTCATGGATTAAGTGTCTTCCCCTTGCTTTGCTAAATATTAGAACGATGCCCCATTCTGAAACGGGTCTGTCCCCTTTTGAAATGTTGTATGGGATGCCATACAAACATGGAATGCCAGTAGGACACCCTCAAGTGGAGGATGTGCAAATACAACCATATCTCATTGCTATCAACAAAAATTTACAGGACTTGCGAAAACGAGGACTGATCCCCAAAACGCCACTCTGGGATTCGCTATACACCAGATACAGCCTGGGGATAAAGTCCTCGCCAAAGCTTGGAAGGAGCTTCCCCTCACCTCCCATTGGGAAGGACCGTTCCTTGTTCTCCTGACCACAGACACAGCTGTCCGGACCGCAGAAAGAGGCTGGACACACTCATCTCGAGTAAAAAAAGTAAAGGAATACGACACCTCCGAGTGGAAAGTCACCACCCCTCCGGGAGAACTGAAAATTAGGCTTCAGCGTCACCATAAATGACCAGTGACGACCAGATAAGTTGCATCAACCCTGAATGTGATTGTTTTCCGTTTATACATTTTAAGTGCGCTTATTGTAAACAGATTTGGGTAACCCACTGTTGGGGAGGGTACAAGCCTAAGGGATTGTGTACAAAGTGTCTAGAAAAAGAACAGGATTTGACTAGCCGTCTCTTAATACTTGCCACCAGGGCGGGGTTGTTAGAACTTGACTCTCCTGAGTGGTTCCTACTTTTTCAAAAAGGGATAAGGGGTAAACTAGACTCCAAGGCAGAAGCTTTGGAAATCGAGTGCCGAAAGACAGTAAAGGTACCGTGCAGGACAGACACGATTAAGTCGTCTCGGTGGGCTACTTTCAAGAGAAGGTACGCCATAAGGACTACAAGGGCCCCTGAAGAATATCCTTGCTGCCGAGAAGATGGTAATCCCCGCCGTATATTTTTATATGGGCGAAGGGCAAGGCAGAGGGATACAACGGTGGGGAATCCTGATAGTCCTGAATCTAGCCATGTGCTTGACCGAGGGAATGAGCCCCGAGGTACCTCCGGGGGAGCGTCCCCTGCAGAAGTGTGAGCAGTGTCAGACTGCCACAGATGCCGGACAAATAATTGACTGTCCTCCAGAACGACAAAAGGGGTTTTGTTTATCCAACGGCACTCGGTATAATCTCTGTGAACTAAAGGGGGAGGTCTGGTGTTATCACTCAAGGGCAAGTTTTAAGGACGGGCAGTCTAAAACTCCTATGAGAAGAAAAACCAAAGCTACCCACTTCAGGTATAGGAGAGAAGTGGGAATGCTCCCTCCAATTCCAATCTGCAGCCAATGTAACAAAACTGTCTGGATAGGAGGAAAAAGACAATCCACCTTTTTAGCATATTATAAAGTCAACCCTTTGTGTTACAATAAAGCAAACTTAAAAATGTGTACCATAGGGGAGAAAGTGTATTGGGAAGGTAAAAATTTAAAACATGAAGAGAAAGCCTCCTTTAGTAATGAACCGATAATTCTTGACTTGTTAAAAAGTGATGATGACCGAGTATGTTTACAATTCAATCAAGTGTTCTGCTTCTCCAGAGATGAGGAAGGGATAGACCCTGAAAACAAAATAAAACAACTAACCCTAGAATTAAAGAGGCGAGAAGCAGAAATTCAGAAAAAGAGACTAGAACAAGAGAGGCTTAACTCTCTTAGTGAGCACTATGAGCAATTAGAGAGACAATACAGCAATTGGGGATTGCCAGCCCCCAACCAGAATCTTTTCATAGACCTAATGCAAGAAATAGCCACAGAATTAGGTCTATCTAACTGTTGGATCTGTGGCGGTTTAAAGTCGGCTGAAAGGTGGCCTTGGAAGGGAGAGGGACTCACCCCAGAGCAACTCCTAAAATGGGAAGGCTCAAAAATGTCAAAAACAAAACGAAGACCCGAGGGATGGGTTATAGACCAAAGGATAATTGGTACCGTCTGCATTAGCAGAGAAGGAAAAGAATTCACTGATTTAGTAGGCTATACCCCGTGTGTAAGCACACTCACAGTGAATTCTGACAGTAAATCAAAAACTTGGCAACCTGAACCACCCGCAGGCTATTGGAGTCGCACCCGGGGTAATCACTGCGAATGGGTTGAAATAATTGAACTATGTTGGAACAAAAACTCCCGGGCCAATCCCTTCCATGCACTAGAAGGCCTGAAAGAATATTGGGATGATCCGGCAAGAACAAACAAAGGCTGGGAAGCTCCCAATGGAATTTACTGGTTATGTGGCAAGAAAGCATATAGTGAGCTACCTAGGAAATGGAAGGGGTCTTGCACTCTCGGAATAATTAGACCCTTTTTCTTTACTCTACCCAGAACAGAAAGTAAATTGCTGGGAGCTCCCCTCTTTGAAATATTAAATAGACCAAAGAGGGAATTAAAACAGGAACTACCCATGGCAGGAGGCAGTCAGAAATGGAAAGAAGAAGAATGGCCTGCTGAAAGGATCTTTAAGTATTATGGGCCTGCCACTTGGGCAAACGATGGCAGTTGGGGTTACAGGACTCCCATTTACCTTCTCAACAGACTTATCAGGTTACAAGCGGTAGTAGAAGTAGTTTCCAACCACACCTCAGAGGCCCTAGAACTCCTAGCGAAGCAACATTCACAAATGAGAGCTTTTGTGTACCAAAACAGACTAGCTCTCGATTATTTGTTGGCCGAGGAAGGAGGAGTGTGCGGTAAATACAATGAATCCGAGTGTTGCATGGAAATAGATGATTATGGAGAAACAATAAAAGGACTAGCTGCCGAAATAAAAAAGGTAGCACATGTGCCAGTTCAAAAATGGAACTCAATTCTGCAAGCCTCCTGGTGGGACCAAATATTTGGGCAGGGGGCTTGGTGGAAAAAGTTAGTGTTCTTTATATCTTGTTCAATTGCCGGAATCATCTTTCTCCCGTGTTTGATTCCCTGCTTCATCAGATTAATTCATTCTGTTGTGCAAGGAATGCAAATTGCCACCCTTCCAATTGACCCAGAAAAGGCACAAGGGAAACCCACTCTTTTCTCTAAACTAATGAAGTTAGAGGAGAAAAGAGAGAACCAGAAGGCAGTTGAAGCCTTAAAGAAATTTGAAAATAAAAACAACCCTTCTCAAGAATACTGTGAGAATTCACTTACAGACTGGGAAGAAGACGAATATAGTTAAAACTACACAGTTCTCCCTCATTAGAAATGAATGAAATGACACGAATTTTTAATGTGATAAATTATTAAGCGGGGGACTGTGATAAATGTAACCTTGGATAAAAATTCGTGAAAGAATAAATAAGTATATAACTGTATTTGTAACAATGTAAAAATTATATAAAATATAGTGTGGCCTAAGGATTTCCCCCAAACCCAGCAGTAACTACCCATTCAGGCGGTAACGACTCTAGGCGATGTTCATCAGCCTGAAAGAAAGAGCAGGACACGGACAATCAGGCTAAACAATGAGAGGAGCCAGGCCGAGATGCCCATCGGCTCCACACCGCACCTGGACACTCTACCCTGCAAGCCCCGACTGAAGATGCAATCAGGCCAAACAATGAGAGGAGCCCAGCCGAGATACCCATTGGCTCCGCACCGGACCTGGACACTTCACCCTGAGAGTCCAACCGAAGATACAATCAGGAAGCACTCAGAACCTTTCACATGCGAAAGGACTCTGCCCAGTCATCTATTGATTCAGTTCCACGGTTCCAGGAAATTCATTCAACCAACCATCTAAACTCTTTGTTGAACAGTAACTGCTCGGAGTTTTGGCCTCAGGACACAAAATCTCTATAAAAACCTCTGACAGTCTACCCTCCTTCGTGGATTTGGGTAAATCTGTACCTCTGGGTATAGACCCCTGTCCACCCAGCGCTGCGCTGATTTATTTTATTGTGGTTTTTTTCTCTCATTGTTTGTGATTGAAATTGTTTTATAATAAATCGCTTTTTGTATTAACCCTATTTTGCCATTGCATTTATAACAGATTGGTGGCACCAAGGTCAGTGGAAAAAGAAGTGGAGGAGGTGCTTCAAGTGCCAGAGCCAAGATGCCTCTGCAGGCTGTGGTGAGAACTATGGTAAAGTAAGCTGTCCCCCTGCAGCCCATGAAGTCCATGGGGGATGCAGAGATCCACTCGCAGCCCATGAGAGAAGTACTCACACTGGAGTAGGTGGATGGTGGAGAAAGTTGTGATCCAGTGGGAGAGCTGAATAGAGAGAGGGCCCTAGCTTCCAAACTAGAGCAGCCTATCCTTAGGGGACTGCACCCTGTAGACGAGTGACCCATGCTGCATCAGTTTTGGAAAGACTGCCCGTGGGAAGGACTCAAGTTGCAGCAATTTTGTCAGGACTGCTGCTCGTGAGATTGGACCCATGCTGGAGAAGTTCACAGAGAGCTGTCCCCAGTGAGAGGGACCCCACAGCATAGCAAAGGAAAGACTTCTCTCCCTGAGAGAACAGAAAAAGATCTCAGGTGACAAACTGAACAAAACCTCCATGCTCTGTCTCCCTGAGCTGTCGGTGGGAAAGAGGGAGGGAAAAAAGGTGTTTCAAATGCTTATTTTACTTCTCATTATCCTCCTCTGACTATGTTAATAATAAATTTACCTTATACCTTTAAATTTGAACATGTTTTGGCCCTTGGAATGTTTTGTCCCAATCCTCATCTCAACACATGAGCCCTTCATTAATTTTTTTTTCCCTCTCTGCCCAACTGAAAGCAAAAGAGAGTGAGCAAATGGCTTTTGTGGGGACCTGGTGTTTGGCCAGTGTCAAACCACAACAAGAATAATACCAGCTGAATTTTTTCTTTTTAATTCTGATGATATCAAGAACAGTTTTCTTGGTATAAGAGAAAATACTACTGTTGTAGTACATCTAAAAAAATCTTGGTATCTCCCAAGGGTAAAACTCACCTCTGGTTTGTGTAATGTTATTTCCTACCTGAAAACCTTCTTTCCCTTCCCCCTTCCTATTGGCTGTGACCTCCCTGTATCCCCTGATTACCCCTGCCCCCTGGTATAAGAGATAAGACCCAGGGCATTTCAGTCTCTCTCTTGCCCCGGATGGACAACAGACAATAAACCCGGGATTATTCCAGCAAGTTTGAGCCTCCTGTGTCTAGATACTTTGAGTCCGTGTTGTATCCACTCCAGGACCCCCTCCGCCACCTGTGTCTCGAGACGAGCGGGGCTCTCACCATGGGGGGTGGGACAGAGGGGTCCCCCAAGAGGAGGATTGCAACATACTACAGTTTTATATTTGAATTAGAAAATAATCTCAAAATGAACCCTACTCTGACCTTATACCATAACAGAAAAGCAAGAGTTAAACAATGTTTCAGTTTTGTTAACGCATAAGACCAGATTTTTTTTTCCATAGTGAGAATATGTTGAAAATATCTTGCTACTTTGAAAGACAAGAAGATGATCTTACCACAGTAAAATTTTACCAAGTCAGTAAGTCAAATTAAACTCAAATAATCATAATATTCATAGAAGAGATTAAGCATGGCTTGGACAGATATGCTATCTGGCTATTTGCATTCTTTGCCACATTCCTTATCAACAGATGGACCTGCACTGCAAAGATCAAGCAGAGATAAAGGTAGCATGCAATCTCTCACTAGCCAGATAGATGGGCAGCTACTGCAATCTGCCACCTCCCTTCTCTACCAACCAGCATCAAGGGCAGGGTGAAGTCACAGCAGGGATACTTGTGTCAATACATGACTGATAAAGATCTACTCAATCCCATTCATTCCCCAAAGCTTTGGTGATATTCCTAAATCAATTGAGTTTTGTTTATAATTTCACTAGTATTTCATATTTTGAAAATTTTAATCCTACACATATGCTATCCTTTAATTTTCAAGCTATTGATTTGTTCAATTAAAAATATTCAGCTGATGCAAAATTTATGTTTTGGACCTTTCAAGTTCAGTTAAAAATTATTTTGTTATAGCAACATGTTTATCACGAACAACTTCATGCCTATCTAGCAATAGTGAAAATCTGAGTATGTGATTCACTGAACATTGTCTAGAAAGCAACTCTGCTGTAATAGTGTGTTGTGGTTTAACCCCAGCTGGCAACTGAGTACCACACAGCTGCTCCCTTACCTCCCCACCCCCAATGGGGAGGAGAATCGGAAAGGAAAGATAAGCCTCGTGGGTTGAGATAGGAATGTATTGGATTTGTGTGACATGGTTTTGATAGTGGGGGGGCTACAGGGATGGCTTCTGTGAGAAGCCTCTAGAAGCTTCCCCCATGTCTAGCACAGGCAATGCCAGTCAGCTCCAAGAGGGACCTGCTGCTAGCTAAGGCCAAGCCAATCAGAGATGATAGTAATGGCTCTGGAGTAACATATTTAAGAAGGGAAAAAGTTATCAAGCTGAAGAAAATTGCAGCCAGAGAAGAGGGGTGAGAATATGTGAGAGGAACAACTCTGCAGACACCAAGATCAGTGCAGAAGGAGGGGGAGGAGGTGCTCCAGATGCTAGAGAAGAGATTCCCCTGCAGCCCATGGTGAAGACCATGGTGAGGCAGCTGTGCCCCTGCAGCTCATGGAGGTCAATGGTGGTGCAGAGATTAACCTGGAGCCCATGGAGGAGACCCATACCGGAGCAGGTGGATGCCAGAAGGAAGCTGTTACCCTGTGGGAAGCCTGCACTGGAACAGGCTCCTGGCAGTAACCTGTGGACCCATAGAGAGAGGAACCCACACTGGAGCAGGTTTGCTGGCTGGATTTGTGACCCTGTGAGGGACCCAACACTGGAGCAGGCTCTGCCTGAAGGACTGCACCCTGTGGAAAGGGACCCACGCTGGAGCAGGGGAAGGAGTTCTCCCTCTGAGGAGGAAGGAGAGGCAGAAAAAGCATGTGATGAACTGACTGTAACCCTCATTGCCCATCCCCTTGTGCTGCTGGGGGGGAGAAGGTAGAGATTTGGGGATAAAGTTAAGCCTGGGAAGGAGGGATTGGGGAAGGTTGTTTTAAGATTTGTTTTACTTCTTATTATCCTGCTCTGGTTTTGATTGGTAATACATTCAACTACTTTCCTGAAGTCAAGTCTGTTTTGCCCATGACAGTAATCAGTGGATGATCTCTCCCCATCCTTATCTCAACTTATGAACCTTTCTATATATTTTCTCTCCCCATCCAGCTGAGGAGGGGAGTGATAGAGCGGCTTTGGTGGGTACCTGGCATCCAACCAGGGTCAACCTAACACAAAAAACAATTTAATAATTGAAAGGAAAAAAAAAAAGACAAAACCAATATAATAATAATAGTAATAATAATAGTAAGACTGGAGGAGAGTGAGAGAGTAACAGAAGCCAAGAGAAACAAGTGATGCACAATACAGTTGATCATCACCCACTGACTGATGCCCAGCACATCCCCAAGCTGTGATTGGCCACTCCTGGCCAAGTCCCCCCAGTTTATATACTGGGCATGATGTTCTATGATGTGGAATATCCCTTTGGCCAGTTCAGGTCAGCTGTCCCAGATCCGTCCCAGCTTCTTGTGCAGCTCTTCAGTGGCAGAGCCATAGACACTGAAAAGCCCTTTGACTCAGGATAAGCACTGCTCAGCAGCAACCAAAACATCAGTGTATTATCAGCATTATTCTCATACTGAATCCAAAACACAGCACTGTATCAGCTACTGAGAAGAAATGAACTCTTATCCCAGCCAAAAGCAGGGCACAATGTAAATGATATATCTTAAACTGAGTACAACGGAGAATTAAAAAACTCAACAATTGATACATACTATTTCATTAATTCCACTAAGTTTCCCTGTAGACAATTTTGGTGTTGAAGCAGGCCTTGGAGGGGGTACAATGGTGCCTACAGAATGAGGATTTGTGGGCTTTGCTGAAAGAAAGCAAATTTTAAAAAATCAGTATTAGAAAGGTCACACTGAACATAAATATGCACTCAAACAGAATAACTGGAAATTATGCTTCTATTAAAAGTTCCTGTTTTACAAGCCTCATTTAGTAAAATTTATCACTAATAATAAATGTTTTTAAAATAGTGCTGTGTGCTATCTGGAAAAGTGACTCTCAAAATGGCATAATAGATTTTCTCATTTATCTTGAATGATTTTATACCAACTATTCACAAAGGTTTGTATATAAAAAGATGGTGTTACCTGAGTTCCCTTTTGTGTATAGTCTATATGGATTCACAATATAAGACAGTTTTTTATGTCTAACAACAAATGGATAATTCAATGGAAATTCATATTTGGTCCTGGCTGACAATGGCATAACTGCATCAAATTATACCCTCTGAAATTTCACTGACTTCAATTAGTATACATAAGTATAACAGATAAATTACTCTGTTGATTGCAAGAACACAGTAATTGCATATTATCTCTTAACCAAGCTATGAGAAGTAAAAAGCAGTTAAAAAAATACTGCCCTTGTGTAACCTAACAGACACAACTTACAGATGGTGGCAATAGCACAAAAATGCCACTTTTACATAGTAACTTTTCTGAATAGAACTGTACTTCAAAACAAATGTTAGAGACCAGCTAATGAGTATTCCAGATCTAAAATAATTTTAAAACAGACTGAAACCCTAATATATGACTATGCCCTTGCAGCACATCCCATCATCTCCTTTAAATTCTGGATGGTTCTTCTTTAATCAAATCAGTTAACGTTATTTACAAATGTAACTTTTAAGTATGGAATTTTCTCAGGCATTCAGCATAACTTCTGTCATTCAAGCATTGGAGTTTCATCACTGACTTGGGAAGAAACAAATTAGGCTAATACTGACCACATCTACCTTAAGAGTTGCAAACTCAAATGTACCCAAGTAAATTCACTTCTGAAACATCAGTCGTTCCTTTGAAATTTGTCTTATGTCCAGGAAGACAGTGCATACTAAACATTAAATAGTCTGCTGCAGTACCACAGGTATTCAGTGAGTTATGGCCCACTTGCCCAAAGGCACTTTTCCTTCGCCCTATAAGTATGTAGCATTACCATGTATCATGCACACTTCAAAACACTGTGTGTTAAAAAGAAAAAGTTTCAAATTGAAATTAACTTTATTTAACCTGAAAACATCTATACATCCCTATTTTTACAAAAGCAAAGCTCTCAATATTTAAGAAAAAGCAATGCTTTTAATCAAATAGCATGAATTTTTCTTATTTCAAGCTGAATATTTATTTCATTGTCCTAACTTTAAATAAAGTTGATGCTAACAAGAAGTTTAAT
This sequence comes from Pseudopodoces humilis, assembly GCF_049639895.1. Classification (NCBI taxonomy): domain Eukaryota; kingdom Metazoa; phylum Chordata; class Aves; order Passeriformes; family Paridae; genus Pseudopodoces; species Pseudopodoces humilis. The sequence continues at coordinate 12,249,854 of NC_142211.1, read as the reverse complement.
ATATTTTTAGAAAGAATCATGGAATCATTTAGATTGCAAAAGACCTCCAAGTTCATCAAGTCCAACTATTAACCTAGAACTGCCAAGTCCACCACTAAACCAGGTCCCCAAGTGCCATATCTACACAGCTTTAAATTCCTCCAGGGATGATGACTCCAGCACTGGCCTGAGCAGCCTTTTCCAATGCTTGAGAACTTTTAGTGAAGAAATTTTTTCTAATTTCCAACCTAAACCTCCCCTGGTGCAACTTGAGGCCATTTCTTCTCATCCTGGGAGAAGAGACCTACTCCCACCAGATCCCTCTATGGAGCCTTCCTACCCTCCAGCAGGTTAACACTCCCACCCAACTTGGTGTTGTCTGAAAACTTGCTGAGGGTGCACTTGGTCCCCTTGTCCAAATCATCAATAGACATATTAAACAGAATCAGCCCCAATACTGAGCCCTGGGGAACTCCACTAGTGATCGGCCATCAACTGGATGTAGCACCATTCACCACCAGCAGAGCACACCTGTCCAAGCCATGAGCCGCAGCTTCTACAGGAGAATGCCATGGGACATAGTATCAAAGGCTTTACTAAAGTCTAGGTAGACAACATCCCCAGCCTTTCCATCATCCACCTGGTGGGTCACCTGGTCATAGAAGGAGATCAGGTTGGTAAAGCAGGTCCTGCCTTTCCTAAACCTATGCTGGCTGGGCCTGATCCCCATGTTGTCCTGCATCTGTCACTTGATGACACTCAAGATGATCTGCTCTAAAACCTTCCCCTGCAATGAGGTCAGAATGACAGGTCTGTAGCTTCCTGGATCCTCCTTCCAGCCCTTCTTGTAGATGGGCCTCACATTTGCTAAATTCCAGTTAACTGGAACCTCCCTGTTTGACCAGGACTGCTGATAAATGATTCAAAGTCACTCAGTGAGCACTTCAACCAGCTCCCTCAGTACTCTTGGGTGGATCTCATCCTGCCTCATAGACTTCTGTGTGTCTAATTGGTGTAGCAGGTCACTGACCATTTCCCTGTAGATTATGGAAGCTTCATTCTGCTCCCCATCCCTGTCTTTCAGCTCAGGTGGTGGGTACCCTGAGAACAACTGGTATTACTATTATATATATATAAACATATTTATCCTTAAATATGTAACAAATGTGGATCGAGTAGCCAATAATCTTATCCGAATACCTAAATGAGGAAGAGACAATCTAACAAATTCCATAAGGTATATTTGTTATAAAACATAACTTTTAAGGAATATGAAGTGGAGGAAAAAGTTGCACTTAAAACCCTAACGGTTACATAGTAATGTTTGTTGCTATTAAGAGGACGTTACTAAAGCCAAGAAGAATTAGCACTAGTTGAATATAATTCTCCTATTGATACATGTATTCTTTCTCACTCTTCTTTAATCTGTATGAGCAGGTAGAGATGAAAACAGAAAGCCATGACTGTGAACAGAGAATCTATAATAATTTTTGGAAAAGGAATACCCAGTTAAAAGAAAAAGTGACCACTTCCTTTCTGATGCACATGGGAGGACAAGAGTCTCTACATTAAGACAGTAGGGATTGGAGAATAGACATGCAGTAGGCAGAATGGAGAGAACTATGAAACAGTGTCTGCTACTGTTAGCAAATAGTAGATTCCACTTTAAATCCCCTGAGATAATCAACATAAATAATTTAATTGAATAATTTTAGTAAGCAGGTTCTAACATAGCACTATCTGTTTTTGTTTCAGTATCTCCTCCTTTCTTAACTAGTTTCTCAACGTCCTGCTCAGTCTCTTCAACACATGTAGCCGCTTACATGGTATTTGCTTCCCTCTCCCTTACTGTCTTTTGAATGTAAAAATCAGTATTTCCTGTTTCTGTAAACTCCCCCCCCCCCCTTCAAGACCAAGTTTCAGGAAAGCCTGCCAGTATCCTGCCCACACTAATATACTCCAAAAACCTGCATCCAAAATTCACACAGAGTTTCAGCCCCTTCCCCTCCACCTCCCATTCTCCTCAGCCCACCCTCTTCCTCCTAATACACCTATTCTCAGGTGGTGCCAGGAACTCCCCCTTAATTCCAGATGCAGTCCTGCCATTTTTCTCCCATGCACACCTCCTAACAGATTCATGGTTTCCTACAGGAAACTAGTTCATCACAGCAAAGCTCCACAGTGGCTTTGTGCTGCACAGGTCAACAGGCTTTCCTGGAAAGAAGAAACCCATCCCTATTCACAGTGCCAATTCAGCATCTCAGGTGCTGTGACAACCACCACTTAATTTACCAAATTGTAAAAAGATGATTCTATTCTTCCTCCAGCATAGATGATGATAATTTTTTGCAATGAGAGAATGAGAGAAAAAAAAGACAAATGGAAGATAGAATTTTTCTAAGGTTTCTAGTGTTCCCTCTTCCCCCTTGCTCCCTAGCTTGAACACCTGGCATACTGCACTCCAAGTTGTGTTTATTCATAACATAGGATACTGCTTTACAAAAATTAATTTCAACAGTCAAAACACATCTCCTTGCAATGACTAAAAAAGCAACAGAACATCCCACAGAATATGCAGAAAACATTTTCTACTATCAAATATTTTACCTGAGGACGATGAGGATACCAAGGAGGCTGAAGAAGATTTGGGAGAACTGCTAAAGAGTGGATCCCATGCCAGAAGGTCACTCTTTCCCTTTCTATAGTAAGTGTTACAATTAGAATATTAATGAAAGATGTATATATTCATAAAAATGCAATTACAACTTTGGTAGTTCATATTCTGTATTAGTTGGTCATTGCATTCAAAAATTAAAAGTACTTACAAATTGTAGGTCAAGGAACTGATTTACACATAAGGAAACTATTTCAACTGATAACTGGTGGGAGTTTGTATGTGGATATATTTCATAATGTCAGTAAATTATTTTCATTTTCAACAAGGCATACATCTACAAATCAGTTTGTTTCAGTATATACATGTATGAGCAATGTATATAGACCTATCCAAATTTGGGACTTGTAATCTTAAACACTTTACAGTGGAACAGTATAAATATGATGGAAACTAAATCCATCTTATTTAAAACCTGAAATTTTAAGCAAAACAAATATTTTGTAGTCACATAATTATAAATATCAATTGAGACAGATAAGAATGAAGCAAACAGAAGGGGAAAAAGAATGGATAGAAATCTCCATTGTTACACAGTTACTCATTAACTCTTACAATGCAATAAGCGCCTGGCTTAAAATAACAGTCAACTGATATTTCCAATGAGTCTCAGAGTCTTAGATCAAAATAAGACAATATTCCCCCAAAATGACACTTGATATAATTTTAAAAGTTGAACTTACTCATTAGCTGGAGGTGAAAGCTTTGATTTTGTTAGCTCTTCACCTAAGGAAAAGACACAACATTATCACCACTCTAAAATACAAATCTTCCAGCTTCATTATTTATACTATCTCTGGTAATATCATTTCAGATGCTCCTGAAATACCTTCAAAAAGGAGAGGACTAAACAGAGCAATGCATTTCAGGAAGAAGTGCTGGTCGCTTGAAATTTCTTCCTTAAATTATACTGTTTACATCAATATTATTCTTCAGGAAACCTGGCTTGGTTTCCCACTGAGAAAAACACTAGAGACTAATGCTCAGTCCTCTATCTTCATGGCCATACTTTGTGGATGATACTAAACATGGGCAGATGGAATGGTTTTAACAACTTACACAAGAGTAATTTCTATGGATATTCCCCCATAACACACTTTGGCTCTTGGACTTGCTTGTCATCACTGTCACAGACAGACTCATCTGTTTCCCAGAACAAGGAACAGTTGAGTATACAAAAAAAAAAATAAGAGGTCTTTGGCTGTCTTCTACTAGCTGCTTTGAAATTTTGACCAAAGAACTTATTTTGTCCAGTGAATTTATTGTGAATTGTTCAAAACCAAATATCATGAAGGTACCTAGAACTGACAAGGGAATTTTTTTCTACTTAAAATACAAATAGTTAATAAGTTTATTTCTTCAGTAATAAAAAAATGTTTTCATGCCATGTTAAAAAAGCTAATGTAAATAGACTAAAAGTTAAATATTCACACTTACTAGATGCGTTTTGATTAGTTTGTGCCTGAAACAGAAAAGAATAAATTATTTTACTAACTCTCAAATAAAACACTTAATAGCCCCAGGGTTCTTATTTCGACTCAACTTTCCATGTGTTATTTTGCTTTGAATGCCAGGCAGACCATTTTGGAGCTTGCAGAAGACCAGAATACAAGCCAGGACAGAGCAGCTAGTGCATACCCACCACACACAAAAGGCAGGAATGAAGACTGAAGAGGTGACAAAGGCAACAGTATGACTAAACCCTTTGACAGGCTGGGCCAGTAATATTAAACAGCTTTTATATCACATAGTATGCCTGAAAGGTAAACATAGCAATATTCCTAAGTTTTTCCCAATAACTTTCTCACATATTACACTTGCTTTTAATCTAAAAATGTGAATAAAAAGCCATTCTTTACTTACAGAACTGTGTTTCTGCTTTCAAAATGTGTGTGTAGGGGAAAAGACAAAAATAATTATTAGTATTTTAATATGAATAATATTTTCTTTAAAATCAGAGCCATCTATATTGTGATGTGAATACTGTACTAGCATACTTTAACACTATTTGCAATATCATCCCACAGCATAAAGGATCATTCTGTGGTTTGACAGAATACATACAATAAAGCTGCACTATAAAAGTTATTTGCATCCACATTATATGATCTGGTTTTAAGGTTTGTATATTACTGAATATGAATTAGTAAACTGTGTTAAAAGCCATGCTCAGCTAACTCCATATGTATTCAAATGTCTTGTGATGGCAACAGCAGAAGGTCAAGGACTAAGCACTCTCAAGACTCAAAGTAAAGTTAAAATCTGAGGAGGAATTACTTAGCATGAAATTGCAATAAACCGTATCAAAGATGACCTAGTGCGCAAGAAAAAAATCATTGAACTTGATTCTAGAATAGATTCTGAACAGTAAAATATATGTAACTCTAATGATTCCTTGACACTTTTCTTCTCATTAAAAATACAAGGAACAAAATTACTTACAGATATTGCTGAAGAAAGAGCGATGTTCCCTATAGATACTTTTAATTCATCCAAGGAAGGCATGGTATACTGAGAACTATTATTTGATTGGACAGGTTTTATTTCTACATGGAACCTCCTGGGTTCACCTTCTTCAGAGTCAGAATCACTGGATGAACAGAAATGGTTCTTTTTTGTATGTTTTTCTCAGTTAAGGAAGAAATACTTTAAATTCATCTCTCTGCTATGTTTCACAATTACTCTCTACAAAATGGCCATATTAAGTAAACACCACAGAAAAACAATGCTGCCTAAGCTCTTTGTGCACTTGAAACAAAGAAATTAAGAATTAGGAAGAAATGCTTAAAAGGGGTGTGATAAATGAACTTATAAAAATTCGTAGAGATCTAAATAAATATATTTGTAGCGATAATAATATAAAATATAAAGTACAGTGTGGCCCACAAGTCCTTCCCAGATCTAGTCGCGAATTCCCACTCGAGAGATAACGATCCTAGCCGGCGCCCATCAACGGAAAAGAATGAACAGGACATGGGCCATCAGGCTGACAGGGAAGGGCTCAGACGAGATACTCATCGCCGGACCTGAACACCCCGCCTTGCAGGCCACTGTTGGGGAAGCAATCAGGCAGACAAAAGGAAAAAAAGTCCAGCCGAGATATCCATCAGCTCCAACCCGGATCCAACCATCCCATCCAGATGGCCTGAACCAAAATGAAATCAAGGAACACTCAGAACTTCTTTACATATGAGGAGACTCTGCCTGGACGTCTATTTGACTCTATTCTCCAACGCCAGGAAATCAATTCATCCAACAATCAAGGACCCTTGGTGAATGGTGCCTGCCTGGAATTTGGCCTCAGGACACAAAATCCCTATAAAAACCCCGGACAGTCTACCCTCCTTCGTGGATTTGGGAACACCTATACCTTTGGGTATAGACCCCTGTCCACCCAGCGCTGCGCTGTTTATTTTATTGTGGTTTTTCCTCATTGTTTATTTTTATTATAAAAATTGTTTTATAATAAATTGTTCTTTTATTTAACCCAAATTTGCCTTTGCATTTATAACAGGGGTGACTGACAAAAACCAGACCCTGACACCCTAATCCACAAGAACAGGAAAAAGAGTCAGACTGCAAGATGAGATAAGGAGCTGGAATACACAAACAAGATGCAAAGACAAAGGCACCACAGGATAAAGGAGATTCCTGGACCCTAAGCCGGAAGAAACGGATTTGAAGTCCCAAAAAGCGGCCAAAGGACTGAAAGGGGCATGGGGCTAATTGTAATATGAAGTGAAGACAGGCGGGGTTAGGAAATTAATATGTATTAGGCGTATCGTGTAAACCTGCTCTGTAAGGATAAAAAAGGGAAAACCCAATCAAAAAGGTGTACATGCTTTTGGAGGAGATATCCCCATGCACCTCAGCGCTGAATAAATTCATACCTGCTCTTATAACTACTCTGCGAGTTATAGGGTTCCTTTTATTCCGCAAATCAAACTTGTACAGACACTTCAATTATATCCACTGTTCAAAATACACAACTCAGAGTTAAAATTTGGTTTTTACATTCCATTCATTTTCATGACTGTTTTCTGTTACCCAAGACACAATACTATCTAACTGAACGACTATATATTTGAAAGTATCAAGATAACTTATTCTACAGTAGCAACACTTCTGTATATTTAATTTATGATTTCCAAGATTGTTGGGGGTTAGGCGTCCTTTTTTTTTTTTTTTTTTGTTGTTCTGGTTTGCCCGGGGAATTTTTACCCATTAGTTGCTGGGACAACCTAACTGGGTACTTAGTGGGTGCCCGACAAAGGACAAAGAGTGGCCGGGCCCAGGGCGGGGGGAAGGGGTGCAGGAAAAAGGAGGGTGGGGACAGTTTTGGCTGCCTTTCTTCGGCTTCGGGGAAAGACATTCTTTTTGGGCGCCGAGCTGCTTCGGTAGAGAGAAGGGAATTTCGCCATCACCCAGATGTTGTGAATTCATGTTGTAAATATTGGCTTTTCACAATTATTCTGATAAATATATATTATATGCTTTCACTATATTCTTTTCTCTCTTAGCAAGTTATAGGCTTAGATAGGAATTCTGAATAATAAAGATATGTTTCATCCGGACAAGGCAAGACAATGGGAGGATCAAGCTGTGGAAAACAGGCTGTTATCAGCAGCAGGAAAGGGAGAGCAAACTGTTATCAAAAAAACCGGTACCAGGACGTGGGCAGGGGGGAAAGATAAGCTCAGCTGCCCTCAGAAGAAGGATGAGGGGCCCAGACCCTTATCAACAACTGACCATCTGCAGAAAAAAGGAAACCAGACTCCAAAAGAATGCTGACCAGCAAGAATAATGATGACCAGCAAAAAAATTATGATGACCAGCAGAAACTGAGACTGTGCAAGAGCATGATCCAAGAAGGCGGAACCAGGGAGGGGACATGCTTGAATATGCATTAACCCCTCACAGCAAGGATGGGATAAAAGGGGTCTCCATGAGATACCAGGTGTGCTCTTGGCAGCGCGCCAAGGCACCCGGACGTTTTAACTCTTTGCTTTATTTTATGTCTTATTGTCTTTATTAAACTTTTTAAAATTTACAGGAGTGAACTTCGTTTTTCACAGAAATTGGGGGCTCGTCTGGGATGAAGCACCTTGCCCCGGGGAAACCAGGAGATTCCAGGCGGGGGAAAGCGCCTCCCTGCCAGCTTTGGTAATCCGCTTTGGCTCTTCTGGTGTCATCGGTGGTAGCAGGGCAACACCCGAAGGACAAGAGAGAGACAAGTAAAGCAAAGAAAAATTAAAAAAAAATCAAAGTAATAAAGCGCTCCTTCAAAACCCCATAATCTTTCAGGACCTGAACAGGAATTGGTAAGTACTGATCAGTGGGGTGGAAATGGGGGGATGAATGTGTGTGAATGAGACGCAAGCTGGTTACCCCAGACCTGCGGAGCGAGAGCGGAGTCCATACTACCGAGGTTCCTATCTTTCGCGAGAAAATAGGCCGGGAATTGGACGAAGCGAATGAAAAAGGAGTGAAAGAATCCCCCCGGGGTTACTGGGACTGGGGTCTCAGGGAGGGGTTGGACCCCTGGAAAGGAAGGAGTCGGGAGTTCTCCTAAGTTCAGTGTACTAGGAGACGGGACAAAAAGGGGATAAAAATTAATAAATCCCCGGGAATATTGCCAGGTTGAGGGTGCAAACCACGGGAAGTGTGGGATACAGTACCCAAGAAAATCTGGGGGGTTGGCCAACAACACTGAAGGTACCTTATTATTGTATTGTCTTGGTGTGAGTGAAAGTGAGTGTGGAAAGTCTATTAAAGAAATGAGAATGCATGTGTGAATGAGAGATCGTGTATAACTATCTTGAGCGGGGGAAGGTGGACTGTAACAAGAACGCTGAGAGAGGGATTTGGGGTTTGTTGGTTTTGTTGGTGGTGCTGTGAAGGGTGATTAGTGCTTTAAAGAAGTGAACTCGTGGTTTTTTTTTAAGGGAGTTAACATAGGTATTTTAAAGAAGTGAACTGGTGTTTTAAAGGAGTGGAATTGGTATTCTAAAATAGTACAATTGGTGTTTTAAATAGTGGTACTTAAAAGGAGTAGGGTGAAACAGAGAACACTTGGAAAAATGGGACAGAGAGCCAGTAAGCTGTCCTTAAGAGAAAAAAGAATTAATAAAATACCAGAGGATATACCTCAAGATAGTCCCCTCGGGGTCAAACTAGCAAATTGGGATACAGATCCCGATACAAAGGGGAAAGACAAAGTAAAAATGATCCAATTCTGCATGAAGGAGTGGGTAAAAAAGGAAATTAGACCTGATCATGTTTACTGGCCAAAATACGGGTCCTCGGAGGCTTGGATCTGCCAGGCTCTAAATATATTTGTGAATTCAAAAGAGCCATACAATCCAGAAGAAAGAGAATATGCCTCTTGCTGGTTAGGAAACACAGAACCTCTGGGAACCAGAGTTTTTAAAGTATCTAAAACTCCAGAGGTTGAGCAAACAGAAAATAAAAAAAAATGGGACCCCCTTGATGCCTTACCTCCACCACTAGCACAGGGAGCCCTCCCGCTGCAGCCAGCCGCAGGGGTTCCCCAGCCTCCAGGAATTCCTCCGCCTCCAATGGCGCTGGGAATCCTCCCACCCCCGCTGATGCTGGGAATTCCACCCGTCCCGGGAACTCCTGCCCCCCACTTCGAACCGGGGAGAGCGCTGGGTGTCCCGACTCTGGCTTCTGCTCCACCCGCCCTGGCGGCCCCGGCTTCACTGCCAGACATCAGCACTCCGGCTGCAGCAGCTCCGGCTTCAATGCCGGACCCCAGCAGCTCTGCACAGGCGGCCCTGGCTTCACTGCCAGGCCCCGCTCTCACTCCTTCTGCACTAGGGATCCCAGCTTCCCTGCCGGACTCTGTTTCTGCCTCTTTTCCTTTGGAGAGTTCAGCGCCTGCCGCCCAGATAACATCTCTTCTTAACGAAGGGGCACCATATCAGAACACAAGGGGAGCAATTAAAGCTCAAAAGCAGCCTGATAACCTCTGTGTTACCAACACTAATACAAAACAAGGGAAGGGGGGTGTAAAAACAGATAAACAGGGAGAGTGGAACCAAGAAATCAATTTATTCCCACTACGAGAAGTACCTATGGGAGGAGTCCAGGGGGGAATGGGATTTGTGAATGCTCCTTTAACTTCTACAGAAGTTAGGAATTTCAAAAAGGAGATTAAAGGGCTATTAGAAGACCCTATAGGTACGGCTGAACAATTAGATCAATTCCTAGGGCCCAATATTTTCACTTGGGAAGAAATGCAATCAATAATGAAAATAATATTTTCCCAAGAGGAAAGAGATATGATTAGAACTGCTGGGATAAAAATATGGGAAAGAGAAAACCAACAAGGCCCACCGGGAGAACAGAAATTGCCAACTGCACCTCCTAATTGGAACCAGAATGATGAAGTTGGGAGGGGAAGTATGAATGATTATCGTAATTTGATAATCAAAGGGATAAAGGAGGGAGCGCCCCGAGGGCAAAATGTTAGAAAAGCCTTTGAGGGACAACAGGGAAAAGAGGAAACCCCAACTGAATGGCTGGAAAGGCTCCGAAAAAATATGAAACAATACTCTGGAATAGACCCTGAGTCCCTAGCAGGACAAGCCCTGCTAAGGGTCAATTTTGTCACCCGGGCATGGCCAGATATTAGAAAAAAACTAGAAAAATTGGAAGACTGGCACGACAAACCCTTAAATGACTTATTAAGAGAAGCTCAAAGGGTTTATGTATGGAGAGATGAAGAAAAAGCTAAAGTGGAAGCAAAAATCATGATAGCCACTATGAGGGAAAACACTTTCCAGAAAAATCTGAATCAAAAACCCTCAGGAATTCCTCCTAAACACTCAGGGGCTAGAAGTGGGGAAAAGGGAAGAAATAAAAATCCAGCACAATCAAAATTCCCGGGACAACCCAGGAATACCTGTTTTTATTGCAAAAAGGAAGGGCATTTTAAACGAGAATGCCCTCACTTAAGGAGGGATCTAAAGATATTTCAAGAGACACCCCCAGAGGAAGAATAGGGGAGTCACTGGCTCTATTTTTTGGGGGACAAATACCATCTGGAGCCTTTGATAACTTTAAAAGTGGGCCCCCAAGAGGAGACATTAGAATTTATAGTTGATACTGGGGCAGAAAGGACTTGTGTTGTTAATATTCCAAAGGGATGTGATATAAGTAATGATACTGTAAAAGTAACAGGGGCAAAAGGGGAAGGGTTTAAAGTTCCTGTCATTAAAAATGTGGTCATAGAAGGAGAAACAAAAATAGGAATAGGAGATGTTTTACTAGTTCCTGGGGCTGGCAGCAACTTATTGGGAAGGGATTTACAGATACAATTAGGAATTGGGGTTATCCCAGTAGAAGGGAAAATGACAGCCAAAGTGTTAAAACTTGGCCAAAAAGATGAAGAGAAAATTAACAAAGAAGTTTGGGCTGGAAAAGGAAATAGGGGTGGATTGAATATTGACCCCATAAAGGTCACTATTGAAAGGGAAGAACGTCCCATACGTGTACGTCAGTATCCTATTTCTTTGGAGGGGAGAGAAGGCTTAAAGCCAGTAATAGAAGAATTGATAAAGGATGGGACATTGGAACCTTGTAAATGTCCTCATAACACCCCTATACTCCCAGTAAAGAAACCTGATGGAAATTACAGATTAGTGCAAGATTTAAGGGAGGTAAATAAAAGAACACGAGCCCGTTACCCTGTGGTTCCTAATCCTTATACTCTTTTAAGTAAAGTCCCACCTCAACATCAGTGGTTCAGTGTGGTGGATCTTAAAGATGCTTTCTGGGCCTCCCCACTGGCAGAAGAAAGCCGAGATATTTTTGCCTTTGAATGGGAAGATCCAAATACCGGGAGAAAGCAACAATTAAGATGGACAAAATTACCACAAGGATTCACAGAGTCCCCAAATCTATTCGGGCAAGCCTTAGAAGAGATACTACAAACTTTCCCCACTCCTGTAGGAATACAAATTATCCAATATGTGGATGATCTCCTAATATCAGGAGAAATAGAAGCTGAAGTTAGAGAAGCTACTATAAAACTTCTGAATTTTCTTGGGGAAAAGGGACTCAGAGTATCAAAAGGAAAGTTACAGTTTGTGGAATCAGAGGTAAAATATCTTGGTCACTTGATAAGCAAAGGTAGCAGGAAATTAAATCCTGAAAGAATTGCAGGGATCCTATCCCTTCCTCCTCCCTCTTCAAAGAAAGAGGTTAGGAAACTGCTAGGACTGTTAGGATATCGTAGATTGTGGATTGAAGGATACACACAAGCAGTAAAATTTTTGTATGAGAAATTGACAGGGGGAGACAATATAAGATGGACTAAAGATGATGATGATAAATTAGAACAATTGAAATTGAAACTAGCCTCAGTACCAGCCCTAAGCCTACCCTCCTTAGAAAAACCCTTTCATTTATACGTTAATGTGGAAAACGGAGTAGCTCACAGGGTTTTAGTTCAAGAATGGGGGGGGGGTGAAGAAACCAATAGCCTTTTTATCCAAATTATTGGATCCAGTGAGCCATGGCTGGCCAGTATGTATTCAGGCAATAGCAGCTACTGCTATTTTGGTGGAGGAAAGCCGTAAGCTCACCTTTGGAAGTAAATTAATTGTATGCACACCCCATGCTGTCCGAAATGTGCTAAATCAAAAAGCTGAAAAATGGTTAACAGACTCCAGGGTGTTAAAATAGGAAGCAATCTTAATTGACAATAATGATTTGACAATAGAAACAAGCAGGAGTCTCAATCCGGCCCAATTTCTGTATGGGGAACCAAAAGATGATTTGGCACATAATTGTCTGGAAATCATACAATGCCAAACTAAAGTTCGGGAAGATTTAGCAGAACAAGCCCTTTTGGAGGGAAAAAAAATATATGTTGATGGTTCATCCAGATGCTTGCAAGGAAAAAGAATGTCGGGATATGCTGTAGTTGATGGAGAAAATATGCAGACCATTGAAAAAGGAAGTCTACCTTCAAACTGGTCTGCTCAATCTTGTGAATTATATGCTCTAAAAAGAGCACTGGAGCATTTAGCACATAAAAAGGGGACCATCTATACTGACTCAAAGTATGCCTTTGGAGTAATTCATACCTTTGGGAAAATTTGGGAGGAAAGGGGGTTACTAAACTCAAAAGGGAAGGGACTAGTACATGAGGGACTTATTTTAGAAGTTTTAGAAGCGTTAAAACTGCCTGAGGAGATAGCTGTAGTACATATCAAAGGACACCAAAAGGGAATGACACCTGAAATAAGAGGGAATAACTTGGCGGATCAGGAGGCTAAAGAAGCGGCAGAAAATGGGGACAAACGAGTAATGTTAATTTTAACCCCAGACAGGGAAGAATTGGAAATCCCTAAATTTAGTGAGAAAGAAGAAAAAGAATTGCTTAAGATAGGGGGAGAACAGGATCAGTCTGGAAAGTGGAAACTCCCTGATGGGAGACACTTAATAAGCCACTCACCAGAAAAATATTAGAAGATATGCATCAGAAAACTCATTGGGGTACTCAGGCTTTGTGTGATCACTTTCTAAGGGATTTTGGATGCATTGGAATTTTTGGGGTAGCAAAACAAATAACCGAAAACTGCATAACTTGCCAAAAGGTAAATAGAAAAATAATGAGAAAAACACCATTAGGTGGCCGTGAATTAGCCTTACGGCCATTTCAAAGTATTCAAGTGGATTTCACTGAACTTCCCCAAGTCCAAAAATGGAAGTTCCTATTGGTAATAGTAGACCACTTAACTCACTGGGTGGAAGCTATTCCCGCTGCCAGGGCCACAGCTAATGTGGTGTGTAAAACTCTTTTGGAACAGATTATTCCCAGGTATGGAATGATTAATAAAATAGACTCAGATAGAGGAACACATTTTACATCTAAAGTCTTACAGCAAATAACCCAAACCTTGGGAATAAAATGGGAATTGCATACCCCCTGGCACCCACAAAGTTCAGGCCGGGTGGAAAGAATGAATCAAACTTTAAAGAAGACCTTAACAAAATTAATGATTGAAACCCAGATGTCCTGGGTAAAATGTTTACCTCTGGCTCTATTAAGGGTTCGAACACAACCCAGGTCAGACCTGGGAGTGTCACCCTATGAAATGATGTTTGGACTACCCTTCCTTACCACCCGACATGAAACTGCCACTTATGAAGTAGGGGAAATAAGTGTCAGAAAATATGTCACCACAATTGCTAAAACACTTGAAAACCTAAGGCTAAAAGGAATGATCCCTCAAACCACCCCTTTGGAGTTCAAAATTCATAATATTCATCCAGGAGAATGGGTACTGGTAAAGACATGGAAGGAACAATCTTTAACTCCTCAATGGGAAGGTCCTTTTCAGGTACTGCTGACAACGGAGGCTGCAATCCGGACCAGGGAGCGAGGTTGGATCCATGCCAGTAGAATCAAGGGACCTGTGAAAAGACCTGAGGAGTGGATTATAACTTCTGAACCGGGTGATACCAAATTGACTCTAAAGCGGGGGCTGGGTGGTAATGAACTGGGACAATCCACAGGATCCAAGGGATGAGCAAAGAATCACGCCTAATTGGGAAGTGAGACCAAGCCTGTATCAGTGGTTTCAAGTCCTGCCTGGACAAGTTCTGAGACACCTTCGATATCCACCTTGGGGAGGAATACTCCCTCTCCAAACAGGAGGATCGGGGCTGTTTCGGTCAGGAAATCCTCATATTTTTGCTTTGGCCTGTGATCTGTATAAAGAAGGGGGAGAATCACAACTTCCATCAGTGCCACACCATATACCTTGTATAAATCATCCCAATACGGGACATGCTAGCTGGGTTAAATATAAGTGTTTAAGATGGAAAAATTGGTATTGCAGCTCACACAATTGGCGTTCTTGTTGTAGGGAGTGTCGAGCACATAATAGATCCTCTATCCAAACAGAATTGCAGGCAACTGAAATAATAACTCTGCTCTGTGGATGGGAATTACTGGTGCCTGTTGAGTGGGAAATACCTGAAGAACGGTGGGATACTACTGTTAAAAGGTGTCAAAAGAGATTTGCTTGGAAATTACAAAAGAGGAAGTGACAAGGAAATAGGGGGCAAGACCAGATTGGCCTCTATAACTTGCCACCAAGAAGAATATAAAACACCTGCTGTGAGCTGCAACCTCATAGGCAGGATGGGTGGGGGTGTAAGCCATACTGGACCCCTATTATTCCTTCTTCTGTCACTTATCCTTTTCCCTTTTGGGACCCCAGCAAAGCAGTGTTACAAATGCTATCGAAAACTTTACATGGAAAAAACGCCAGGGTTTCTTTCTTATTACCCACACCAATATCAGTAGTCACTGCTATAAACCCATCCAAGTTAAGTACATGTATACATAAAGGAGAAAAATATTGGATCACAGAAAACTTAGGAGTCAGTGGTACTAGATTGGGAAGCACTTGCCCAAAAGGGGAAAAATGGATTTGCTTCACGGGGGCGGTCAAGGGAAAGACCCAAGATTTGATAAAAGAGCAAGTGATAAGAAAAAAGATAAAACCAACACAGAAACCTAAACCTAACTTAACCTCATGTCAGGACCTGTATGCAAGGCTCAAACAGCAATTAAAAGGGGAAATAGATATCTCAAGACTAGGGAAAAACCTGTTTGTGGATTTAGGGGAGAGGATAAGTAAAGAACTTAACATAACAAACTGCTGGGTCTGTGGAGGAGCCTTGATGACGGAGGAATGGCCATGGAAAGGTAGTAGCATAGGCCCGGTGGAACTCCTTAAGTGGAACCGGACCAATATAAGAGGGGGGACTCGACCAGAAGGATGGATTCTAAGTTCAACAGTGATAGGGGAAGAATGTTTATGGCGAACTGGTAAGGAATTTATTAAAGAAATAGGGAAAACTCCCTGTAAAAGGTATAAGGTTAGCAATGGAACTTCTACATGGTGGATCCCAGAGGAACCAACTTTGTATTGGACTCAAGGAAAAGTAAAAGAAAAGAATTGTGTGTATGATAATCGAACCAGACTCTTCAGATGTAATGGTAAAGGGAAAAATCCTTACTCTGGAATCCCAGAAATATCTAAATTTTGGGAAAATATAAATCAACAGAAAAATGACTATTGGAAGGCACCAGATGGCTTATTTTGGATATGTGGGAAAAGGGCATACCCAAAGCTCCCTTCACAATGGAAAGGGAGTTGTACTCTGGGAATCATTCAACCAGGATTCTTCCTTTTGCCAGGACCAGATGGAGATCAATTGGGAGTGCCGGTTTATGAGGACCTAAAAAGAAATAAAAGGGAATTGTTTGGAGGACCTCAAAAATGGGGAGATGAGGAATGGCCCCCTGAACGCATACTAGAAACATATGGGCCAGCTACTTGGGCACAAGATGGAAGTTGGGGATATCGAACCCCAATTTACATGCTAAATCGCATTATAAGACTCCAAGCTGTAGTAGAAATCATAACCAATGAAACAGCTGGGGCTATGGAATTAATAGTCAGTCAGCAACGCCAAGCCAGAGCTGCAATATATCAGAATAGATTGGCTTTGGACTATCTATTGGCTGAAGAGGGGGGTGTATGCGGGGAAAATTAATATATCAGATTGTTGTTTGCAAATTGATGACAATGGAAATGCCGTTCTAGATATCGCCAAGAACATCAGAAAAATAGCCCATGTGCCAGTCCAAAAATGGGAGTCAATGATGACCACCAATTGGTGGAATAACCTGTTGGGGACAGAATGGTGGGAGAAGCTAGGTTTTCTTCCTCCTATGCGCTATAGCTGGTTTAATATTCCTTCCTTGTCTAATCCCCTGTTTCATCCAACTAATCACCAAAGTGGTGCAGGGCATGCAAATAGTAGCAATGCCTACAGACCCAAAATTGGCTACATCTGGAACGGCACAAAAAATCATGATATTAAGAAAACAAAATAATGTGAAAGATCCGCTAGAAGAAGCTAAATTGATTTGTGAGAAAAATGAACGAGTGCTAGAAGCTAGGAAACAAGAATTATTGCTCAAGCCAAATGATTTATAAAAAAAATAAAAGGAGAGGTTGTTGTGAATTCATGTTGTAAATATTGGCTTTTCACAATTATTCTGATAAATATATATTATATGCTTTCACTATATTCTTTTCTCTCTTAGCAAGTTATAGGCTTAGATAGGAATTCTGAATAATAAAGATATGTTTCATCTGGACAAGGCAAGACAATGGGAGGATCAAGCTGTGGAAAACAGGCTGTTATCAGCAGCAGGAAAGGGAGAGCAAACTGTTATCAAAAAAACCGGTACCAGGACGTGGGCAGGGGGGAAAGATAAGCTCAGCTGCCCTCAGAAGAAGGATGAGGGGCCCAGACCCTTATCAACAACTGACCATCTGCAGAAAAAAGGAAACCAGACTCCAAAAGAATGCTGACCAGCAAGAATAATGATGACCAGCAAAAAAATTATGATGACCAGCAGAAACTGAGATTGTGCAAGAGCATGATCCAAGAAGGCGGAACCAGGGAGGGGACATGCTTGAATATGCATTAACCCCTCACAGCAAGGATGGGATAAAAGGGGTCTCCATGAGATACCAGGTGTGCTCTTGGTAGCGCGCCAAGGCACCCGGCCGTTTTAACTCTTTGCTTTATTTTATGTCTTATTGTCTTTATTAAACTTTTTAAAATTGACAGGAGTGAACTTCGTTTTTCGCACAGACGGGGCTGCTGCTTCTTCTCCTTCTTCCCTTTGTTGGTGGCCTCGCACCCCCTGTCCTGCCGGGACGTGTGGCAGTGCCAGCCACCGCCGCGGAGCTGCTGATACACCTCAGCCACTGGCCCAGGATCTCAGCTCATCCCTGCTGTTCCAGCTGACTGTTCCTCAGAGGCCTGCAGGAGCACCGGGACTGCCCGCCCGAGGGGGTTTGGAAGCAAAGCCTCTCCTCCATCCCGTCTCAGCCGAGAAGGGCTGTCACGGGGTCCCTGGTTCTGTTTTCTTGTTATTGCTGTTGTTATTGTTGTTTGTTTGCCTGGTTATACTAGTAAAGAACTGTTATTCCTATCCCCAGATCTCTGCCTAAAGGCCCCTTGATTTCAAAATTATAATAATTCGGAGGGAGGGGGGTCTACATTCTTTCATTCCAAGGGAGGCTCCTGCCCTCCCTAGCAGACACCTGTCTTCTAGAACCAAGACAAAGATTCAATGAAGAATCCTAATGCATACATGAAAAATGTATGCATTGTAGAAATCCTTTTAAACCAAGTGAGGAAAAGTCCTAGCCTTTCTCATTAGCAATGAAATGCCCATCGATCCTTATTACAGAGAGGTGGGCAGTTTAGTGCTGTGTGGGTGTGATCAAGCTGTTATTCTACACCATCTACAACATCACTGTGGGCTTGGTTTCCACAGGAAAAGCTGAGACATATAACCAGAAGTGTTCCATCTTGCTTTTCTCACTCCAGAGGAGGGACTGTCAGCATCGAACCTACAGATTCCATCCTCCATGGCCTGCCAGTCCCCCCATCTGTTCTACCAGGATGCTTTTGCAGGATGTGGTGCTGAGGAGAGGCGACAGCTCCACTCCCAGTTCTGGTGCTGAAGGGACAGCTCAGAGGCGCAGCTGAGCCCAGTAGGGCAGGGACAGAGTGGAGAAGTCACCCCAGCATGTCCATTTTTTTCCCCCACAGCACGACAGAGAGTTAGAGGTGGTAGCACAAACAGTTGTGAAGGACTGAGCTCAGTGGAGCAGCTGCACAACCCCTACTTGGACAACTTAGCTTCCGGGGTGTTTGTTTGTCCATGTTTTTTGTTGTTTTCAGGCTAGGGGAGGGGAAACATTAGCTGGGGGGGCTAATGTTGTTTCCAGGTGACCATGCAGCACAGCACGCAGGAACGGTTTGCCATAATGCCTTTGTCTGGGGAAACCACATGGACGCATACTACAGGGAGAGTCCACCATCCTCCTTTTCTGTTCCAAGTGGTCAATACCTTTTTGTGGGTAAAACACCTTCTCTTTTTCATATACTTTCACTATTAATATTGCTGTTGTTATTGTGCATGTTTTGTTCAATTACTTTGTGCTTTTAATAAATTGTTATTTCAACCCATAGTCTCTTTTTGTCCCTCCCTTACCGGAAGGGGTAGGGGAGTGGCTTATTTGGAATTTAATTTCCTGATGGTGTTAATAACCAGCACGCCATGGTACTTGTACCAAGCATAGCAGTAGAGGAAGCAGCAGCCACTATTACTTGCCCTTTTTTGCAGAGTATGATGGTTTGGCATTTAAGAAAAAAAGTAAAAAAACACGGAAGTGAAGGCTTTGAGAGAAGGTGATGGGAGTTTTTTTCTCTTTTTCTCCTGACTAATAGCTGTCCATTTCTGAGAATTCATAGTAGTTTTGACCATTGAAAAAGTGAGATCAACCCTGTGAATACCACCTTTTAAGACCTAAGCCCGGGAATTTCTGGTGTCTTGGTTTTCTGGCTTTGAAAGGTAACAGAACTCCAGCTGGCTCCCGTCCCATTCCCCCCCCCCCCCCCCCGCCCCAGCCATGTAGTCTGGTGGGGGCTGGGCTCGGCCTGCTGCGGTTCCCGGGCGGGGGATGGAGCCTGCAGGAGTTTCCCACCTTCTCCTGGGCTGGGGCTGAGGTCTGCTGCGGCCCTCCTGGGAAGCCTCCGGTTCCTGTTCCAGCAGGGTGACTGAAGTTTTTCCCAGGGGGCCTCGGCTCTAGGCCCTGCTGAGCTGAAATCCATGAATACCTGCTGCAGCTTGAGCCAGATTTTAACCCTTTCACTACCCAGATGAGACCTGC